>NC_088226.1:66405166-66487666 GCF_036934945.1 Oncorhynchus masou masou | reverse complement strand
GTGTGTGTGTGGCTCTAGATGTCTCATTTGACTCCCGCGTTGACACCATGTGAGGGGATGTGGCCTGGCAGCCATGTTTTTCCTGCAGATGTTTGTTTACATTTACATTTACATTTAAGTCATTTAGCAGACGCTCTTATCCAGAGCGACTTACAAATTGGTGAATTCACCTTCTGACATCCAGTGGAACAGCCACTTTACAATATTGCATCTAAATCATTAAGGGGGGGGGTGAGAAGGATTACTTATCCTATCCTAGGTATTCCTTGAAGAGGTGGGGTTTCAGGTGTCTCCGGAAGGTGGTGATTGACTCCGCTGTCCTGGCGTCGTGAGGGAGTTTGTTCCACCATTGGGGGCCAGAGCAGCGAACAGTTTTGACTGGGCTGAGCGGGAACTGTACTTCCTCAGTGGTAGGGAGGCGAGCAGGCCAGAGGTGGATGAACGCAGTGCCCTTGCTTGGGTGTAGGGCCTGATCAGAGCCTGGAGGTACTGCGGTGCCGTTCCCCTCACAGCTCCGTAGGCAAGCACCATGGTCTTGTAGCGGATGCGAGCTTCAACTGGAAGCCAGTGGAGAGAGCGGAGGAGCGGGGTGACGTGAGAGAACTTGGGAAGGTTGAACACCAGATGGGCTGCGGCGTTCTGGATGAGTTGTAGGGGTTTAATGGCACAGGCAGGGAGCCCAGCCAACAGCGAGTTGCAGTAATCCAGACGGGAGATGACAAGTGCCTGGATTAGGACCTGCGCCGCTTCCTGTGTGAGGCAGGGTCGTACTCTGCGGATGTTGTAGAGCATGAACCTACAGGAACGGGCCACCGCCATGATGTTGGTTGAGAACGACAGGGTGTTGTCCAGGATCACGCCAAGGTTCTTAGCGCTCTGGGAGGAGGACACAATGG
Source organism: Oncorhynchus masou masou (assembly GCF_036934945.1). Lineage (NCBI taxonomy): Eukaryota > Metazoa > Chordata > Actinopteri > Salmoniformes > Salmonidae > Oncorhynchus > Oncorhynchus masou. Next base: position 66,486,770 of record NC_088226.1, on the reverse strand, counting down.
AGTTGTCAACCGTGATGGCGAGATCATGGAACGGGCAGTCCTTCCCCGGGAGGAAGAGCAGCTCCGTCTTGCCGAGGTTCAGCTTGAGGTGGTGATCCGTCATCCACACTGATATGTCTGCCAGACATGCAGAGATGCGATTCGCCACCTGGTCATCAGAAGGGGGAAAGGAGAAGATTAATTGTGTGTCGTCTGCATAGCAATGATAGGAGAGACCATGTGAGGTTATGACAGAGCCAAGTGACTTGGTGTATAGCGAGAATAGGAGAGGGCCTAGAACAGAGCCCTGGGGGACACCAGTGGTGAGAGCGCGTGGCGAGGAGACAGATTCTCGCCACGCCACCTGGTAGGAGCGACCTGTCAGGTAGGACGCAATCCAAGCGTGGGCCGCGCCGGAGATGCCCAACTCGGAGAGGGTGGAGAGGAGGATCTGATGGTTCACAGTATCGAAGGCAGCCGATAGGTCCAACACTCTTTGGCCTTAATGCTTTTTAGTCAAGAGCTCCTTCCTGTTGTTGTCCTCGCCCGTTCTCAGGTCTGTTCAATGCTGGTCCGACCAATCTGATTCCCACGCTTCAAGATTGATTCGATCACGTGGACTGGGATATGTTCCAGATAGCCTCAGACAACAACATTGATGTGTACGTTGATTCGGTGAGCGAGTTTATTAGCAAGTGCATTGGTAATGTTGTACCCATGATGACCATTAAAACCTTCCCCAACCAGAAACCATGGATTGATGGCAGCATTCGCACAAAACTAAAATCGCGAACCACTGCTTTTAATCATGGCAATGCGACCGAAAACATGACCGAATACAAACAGCGTAGCTATTCCCTCCGCAAAGCAATCAAACAAGCTAAGCGTCAGTATAGAGACAAAGTAGAGTCACAATTCAACAGCGCAGACACGAGAAGGATGTGGCAGGGTCTACAGTCAATCACGAATTACAAAAAAAGAAAACCAGCCCCGTCGCGGACACCGACGTCTTGCAAACTAAACACCTTCTTTGCTCGCTTTGAGGACAATACAGTGCCACTGACAGGGCCCACTACCAAAACCTGCGGGCTCTCCTTCACCGCAGCCAACGTGAGTAAAACATTTAAACGTGTTAACCCTTGCAAGGCTGCCGGACCAGACGGCATCCCCAGCCACGTCCTCAGAGCATGAGCACACCAGCTGACTGCTGTGTTTACAGACATATTCAATCAATCCTTATCCCAGTCTGTTGTTCCCACGTGTTTCAAGAGGGCCGCCATTGTTCCTGTTCCCAAGAAAGATAAGGTAACTGAGCTAAACGACTATCGCCTCGTAGCACTCACTTCCGTCATGAAGTGCTTTGAGAGACTAGTCAATGATCATATCTCCACCCTATCTGACACCCTAGACCCACTCCAATTTGCTTACCGCCCCAATAGGTCCACAGACTACGCAATCACTATCACACTGCACACTGTCCTAACCCATCTGGACAAGAGGAATACCTACGTAAGAATGCTGTTCATCGATTACAGCTCAGCATTTAACACCACAGTACCCTCCAAACTCGTCATTAAGCTCGAGACCCAGGGTCTCGATCCCGCCCTGTGCAACTGGGTCCAGCTCTTTCTGACAGGCCGCCACCAAGTGGTGAGGGTAGGAAACAACATCTCCACCCCGCTGATCCACAACACTGGGGCCCCACAAGGGTGCGTTCTCGGCCCTCTCCTGTGCTCCCTGTTCACCCATGACTGCGTGGCCATACATGCCTCCAACTCAATCATCAAGTTTGCAGACGACACTACAGTGGTAGGCTTGATTACCAACAATGACAAGACGGCCTACAGGGAGGAGGTAAGGGCCCTCGGAGTGTGGTGTCAGGAAAATAACCTCACACTCAACATCACCAAAACAGAGGAGATGATTGTGGACTTCAGGAAACAGCAGAGGGAACAACCCCCTATCCACATCGATGGAACAGCTGTGGAGAAGGTGGAGAAGGTGAAAAGGGTTAAGTTCCTCGGCGTACACATCACGGACAACATGAAATGGTCCACCCACACAGACAGTGGTGAAGAAGGCGCAACAGCGCCTCTTCAACCTCAGGAGGCTGAAGAAATGTGGCTTGTCACCGAAAACATTCACAAACTTTTACAGATGCACAATCGAGAGGATCCTGTCGGGCTGCATCACCGCCTTGTATGGAAACTGCTCCACCCACAACCGTAAGGCTCTCCAGAGGGTAGTGAGGTCTGCACAACGCATCACCGGGGGCAAACTACCTGCCCTCCAGGACACCTACACCACTTGATGTCACAGGAAGACCAAAAAGATCATCAAGGACAACAACCACCCGAGCCACTGCCTGTTCACCACGTTAATCATCCAGAAGGCGAGGTCAGTACAGGTGCATCAAAGCAGGGGCCGAGAGACTGAAAAACTTCTATCTCAAGGCCATCAGACTGTTAAACAGCCATCACTAACATTGAGGGGCTGCTGCCAACATACTGACTCAACTCCATCCACTTTAATAATTACAAATTGGATGTAATAAATGTATCACCAGCCACTTTAAACAATGCCGCTTTATATAATGTTTACATACACTACTATACTCATCTCATATGTATATACTGTACTCTATTCCATCTACTGCATCTTGTCTATGCCGCACAGCCATCGCTTATCCATCTATTTATATGTACATATTCTTATTTATTCTTTTACACGTGTGTGTATAAGGTAGTTGTGAAATTGTTAGATTACTTGTTAGATATTACTGCACGGTCGGAACAAGAAGCACAAGCATTTCGCTACACTCGCATTAACATCCGCTAACCATGTGTATGTGACCAATAACATTTGATTTGATACTGTGACCCTTCTGAATGATGAAATGTGGATGGATCCAGATCCACTGAGAGAGACAGATGGGGAAATCTGATGCAACGTCATTTATGACTGGGTTCCAATTAGACTTAAATGGTCTTTCCTTGTCTCTTTTCCTTCCGTGACCACTCGTTTGAGAACACTTGTCCAGATCGATACAATGGCGGAAGTGGAACCCTGTCCAGTCCTACCGTTTTGTGCTCACAAAGGGAAGGAAACAAAGAAAGGTGGCTGGCTTCAGGAATTGGAAGGGTTATTCGAGATCGAATCCTGGGTCAGCCGTACAGGTATGGTCTCCATGACAATAACATTCCAATGCCAACATAGGAAGGGTTATTCGAGATCGAATCCTGGGTCAGCCGTACAGGTATGGTCTCCATGACAATAACATTCCAATGCCAACATAGGAAGGGTTATTCGAGATCGAATCCTGGGTCAGCCGTACAGGTATGGTCTCCATGACAATAACATTCCAATGCCAACATAGGAAGGGTTATTCGAGATCGAATCCTGGGTCAGCCGTACAGGTATGGTCTCCATGACAATAACATTCCAATGCCAACATAGGAAGGGTTATTCGAGATCGAATCCTGGGTCAGCCGTACAGGTATGGTCTCCATGACAATAACATTCCAATGCCAACATAGGAAGGGTTATTCGAGAACGAATCCTGGGTCAGCTGTACAGGTATGGTCTCCATGACAATAACATTCCAATGCCAACATAGGAAGGGTTATTCGAGATCGAATCCTGGGTCAGCCGTACAGGTATGGTCTCCATGACAATAACATTCCAATGCCAACATGGCACCCATTCCATAAACAGTTTGCTCACCTCTGTAGGCTATATGAATGGCTGCATGTTGTAACACTTAGAGACATGACTATCATGACTGTTGATATACCCTGTCTTTAAGTTGATCTTCTGAGACCAGGGCAGCTCTGCTAGCAGTTTACTGAAGGTCCAGTCAGCCTCCTCTGATGGTAGCAACCCAGGGATCAGCCTCAGTCTGGGGGGAGAAGAGGATTGGAGTTTAAATGGGTAGAAGGCAAATTGTTGAAGTGGGAAGCCGTTTAAATGGGTTGAAGGCAGAACGTTGAAGGGGGAAGCAGTTTAAACCGGTAGAAGGCAGATCGTTGAAGGGGAAAGCAGTTTAAACCGGTAGAAGGAAGATCGTTGAAGGGGGAAGCAGTTTAAACCGGTAGAAGGAAAATCGTTGAAGGGGGAAGCAGTTTAAACCGGTAGAAGGCAGAACGTTGAAGGGGGAAGCAGTTTAAACTGGTAGAAGGAAGATCGTTGAAGGGGGAAGCAGTTTAAACGGGTAGAAGGAAGATCGTTGAAGGGGGAAGCAGTTTAAACCGGTAGAAGGCAGATCGTTGAAGGGGGAAGCAGTTTAAACCGGTAGAAGGAAGATCGTTGAAGTGGGAAGCAGTTTAAACGGGTAGAAGGAAGATCGTTGAAGGGGGAAGCAGTTTAAACCGGTAGAAGGAAGATCGTTGAAGGGGGAAGCAGTTTAAGCCGGTAGAAGGAAGATCTGGATGTCATTTGGATGTAATTTCTATTGGACCTCCTTATGCATTAGATTCTATTTTTCTTTTCAATTCCATTTAACAGATGCTTATCTTCAAAGCAAGGGCACACATTTTAGTATCGTGATCAGAGTTGGGCTCAATTTGGAATTACTGAATCTAATTCAATTCAAACAACTAATTTCAATTAGCCACACCTCACAGGAAGCATAATTTGAATTGAAGGAAGTAGAATTTAATATGAAGCAATTCAACTGAGTGGTGAAAAATGAAAGCCTCATTCATTTGACAAATGTTTTGTTAAAATTATATGCTACTTATTCATGCAAAAAATACACATCCGATTTCAAATATTAATTTGATAATAACTCAAAGATGTCACACAGTATTTTTCTTTGTCATGAGATGGGCCATTATTTGTCATAAAATAGCCATTACTAGCCGGCTACCACCCGGTTACTCAACCCTGCACCTTAGAGGCTGCTGCCCTATGTACATAGACATGGAATCACTGGTCACTTTAACAATGGAACACGAGACACTTTAAAAATGTTTACATACTGCTTTACTCATTTCATATGTACAGTTGAAGTCGGAAGTTTACATACACTTAGGTTGGAGTCATTAAAACTCATTTTTCAACCACTCCACAAATTTCCTGTTAACAAACTATAGTTTTGGCAAGTAGGTTAGGACATCTACTTTGTGCATGACACAAGTCATTTTTCCAACAATTGTTTACAGGCAGATTATTTCACTTATAATTCACTGTATCACAATTCCAGTGGGTCAGAAGTTTACATACACTAAGTTGACTGTGCCTTTATACAGCTTGGAAAATTCCAGAAAATTATGTCATGGCTTTAGAAGCTTCTGATAGGATAATTGACATGATTTGAGTCAATTGGAGGTATACCTGTGGATGTATTTCAAAGCCTTCAAACTCAGTGCCTCTTTGCTTGACATCATGGGAAAATCAAAAGAAATCAGCCAAGACCTCAGAAAATAGAATTGTAGACCACAAGTCTGGTTAATCCTTGGGAGCAATTTCCAAATGCCTGAAGGTACCACGTTCACCTGTACAAACAATAGTACGCAAGTATAAACACCATGGGTCCACTCAGCTGTTATACCTTCCAGGAAGGAGACGCGTTCTGTCTCTTAGAGATGAACGTACTTTGGTGTGAAAAGTGCAAATCAATCCCAGAACAACAGCTAAGGACCCTGTGAAGATGCTGGAGGAAACAGATTCAAAAATATCTATATCCACAATAAAACGAGTATTATCTTGGCATAACCTGAAAGGCTGCTCAGCAAGGAAGAAGCTACCGCTCCAAAACTGCCATGAAAAAGCCAGACTACGGTTTGCAACTGCATATGGGAACATATGGGAAATGTCCTCTGGTCTGATGAAACAAAAATGGAACTGTTTGGCCATAATGATCATTGTTATGTTTGGAGGAAAAAAGGGGAGGCTTGCAACCCGAAGAACAGCATTCCAACCATGAAGCACGGGGGTGGCAGCATCATGTTGTGGGGGTGCTTTGCTGCAGGAGGGACTGGTGCACTTCACAAAATAGATGGCATCATGAGGAAGGGAAATTATGTGTATGTATTGAACAACATCTCAAGACATCAGTCAGGAAGTTAAAGCTTGGTCGCAAATGGGTCTTCCAAATGGACAATGACCCCAAACATCTTCCAAAGTTGTGGCAAACTGGCTTAAGGACAACAAAGTCAAGGTATTTGAGTGGTAATCACAAAGCCCTGACCTCAATCCTATAGAAAATGTGTTGGCAAAACTGAAAAAGTGTGTGCGAGCAAGGAGGCCTACAAACCTGACTCAGTTACACCAGCTATGTCAGGAGGAATGGGCGAAAATCCACCCAACTCATTGTGGAAAGCTTGTGGAAGGTTACCCGAAACGTTTGACCCAAGTCAAAACATTTAAAGGCAATGCTACCAAATACTAATTGAGTGTATATAAACTTCTGACCCACTGGGAATGTGAAGAAATAAATAAAAGCTCAACTAAATCATTCTCTCTACTATTATTCTGATATTTCACATTATTAAAATGAAGTGGTGATCCTAACTGACCTAAGACATGGAATTTTTACTAGGATTAAATGTCAGGAATTGTGAAATACTGAGATAAATGTATTTGGCTAAGGGGTATGTAAACTTCCGACTTCAACTGTATATACTCTATACTATCTATATTTTAGTCAATGCCACTCCGACGTTTCATATCCTAATATTTATATATTTTTAAAATTCCATTATTTTAGTTTTAGATGTGTGTATTGTTGTGAATTGTTAGATATTACTGCACTGTTGGAGCTAGAAACACAAGCATTTCGCTACACCCGCAATAACATCTGATAAATATGTGTAAGTGACCAATACAATGTGATTTGTATGTTAGATTCACTTCCATACTGCAGTGTTTGATCTAATGCATTCTGGGAAATGTATTTTAAAAACATTAAGAGAATTATGAATTATTACAGACAACCCACAACATGATCTTAAGAGTATTACCAGACCACTATAATTATTTAAAATGTAGTTTTTTTTATTTGAGTTGTACACATAAAAATGTTTCAGCCTTATGCTACTTATGATTGGTAACCATATATGATGTCAAAATAAACATTACTATGGGGATGTGTAGAATAAATAATCCATTATAATTGTATTGAATTTCATTTAATTAAAATTCTACTTCCTTTATTTGAAATTAAATTCAAATGGGGTGAGGCCAATTGAAACCCGAACCCAGATTGTGACCCTTGTAGGAATTAAACCCAGGGCCCATTTCCACAAAGCATCTCTGAGTGGGAGTGCTGATCTAGCATCTGTCCTTATAATATTTTTCGTTATGATTTAAAAAGATAAACTGATTCTAGATCAGCACTCATCTGAGATGCTTTGTGGATATGGGCTCTGGACCCTGCTCATACCAACGAAGCAACACAGGACCACTCAGTTTAGAACTCACCTGGACACTCCTGATGGGCCATGGCTGATCTTCTTGTGTAAAGAGTCGTTTTTTTTAACTTCCATTTGACATAGTAGTCAAACGATCAGTTAGTGATTTTTCATTTTGGATTGTTTTAATGATATGGGTGAGAAGAGAGTTGTTCGATCCAAGTAACTCACTCTATCACCTTCTCTGTAGGGACATCTCTAAATGGCTGAGCAGTGGCGAGAGAAATAGAAGATCGGAGAGGAGAGAGAGAACGACACCTTATACTCAAGAACTTCCTTCTTTTGGAAAACATCTATTACTAATAGGATTAAGTCAAATACTTCTTTATTTTACCTTAGAAGGCTGTTGATTTTTATTTAATTTAACCTTTATTTAACCAGGTAGGCCAGTTGAGAACAAGTTCTCATTTACAACTGCGACCTGGCCAAGGTAAAGCAAAGCAGTACGACAAAACAACAACACAGAGTTACACATGGGATAAACAAACGTACAGTCAATAACACAATAGAACAAATCTGTATACAGTGTGTGCAAATCAAGTAAGGAGGTAAGGCAATAAATACTGGCCAAGTAGTTACAATTTTGCAATTTGCACTGGAGTGATATATGTGCAGACGAGGATGTGCAAGTACAAATACTGGTGTGCAAAAGAACAGAAAAACGAAAACAAATATGGGGATGAGGTGCGTGCATACCCCAGCTGCACAGTACTGTCTTTTATCGATGGCGGTTATGATATAGTTTTGGACCTTGAGCGTGGCTGAGGTGCACCCGTGACCAGCTCGGAAACCAGATTGCATAGCAGAGAAGGTACGGTGGGATTCAAAATGGTTGGTGATCTGTTTGTTCACTTGGCTTTCAAAGACTTTAGAAAGGCAGGGCTGGATGGATATAGGTCTGTAACCGTTTGGGTCTAGAGTGCCTCCCCCTTTGAAGAGGGGGATGACCACGGTCGCTTTCCAATCTTTTGGAATCTCAGACGATACGAAAGAGAGGTTGAACAAACTAGTAATAGTAGTTGCAACAATGGCGGTGGATAATTTTAGGAAGAGAGGGTCCAGATTGTCTAGCCCAGCTGATTTGTAGGGATCCAGATTTTGCAGCGCTTTCAAAACATCAGCCGTCTGGATTTGGGTGAAGGAGAAGTGGGGGGGGGGGGGGGTCTTGGGCCAGTTCCTGCGGGGGGTGCAGAGCTGTTGGCCGGGGTTGGGGAAGCCAGGTGGAAAGCATGTCCAGCCATAGAGAAATGCTTTTTGAAATTATCGATTATTGTGGATCCAGACGGCTGACAATGTTTCCTGGTCTCAGTGTAGTGGGCAGCTGGGCGGAGGTACTCTTATTCTCCATGGACTTTACAGTGTCCCAGAACCTTTTGGGACATTATTGCTGCAGGATGCAAATTTATGTTTGAAAAAGCTAGCCTTAGCTTTCCTAACTGACTGCGTGTATGGTTTCCTGACTTCCCTGAAAAGTTGCATATCGTGGGGACCATTCGATGCTAGTGCAGTCCGCTACAGGATGTTTTTGTGCTGGTCAAGAACAGTCATGTCTGGAGTGAACCAAGGGCTATATCTGTTCTTAGTTCTACATTTTTTGAAAGGAGCATGCTTATTGAAGTTGGTGAGGAAAGCACTTTTAAAGAACAACCAGGCATCCTCTACTGACGGGATGAGGTCAATGTCCTTCCAGGATACCCGGGCCAGGTCGATTAGAAAGGCCTGCTCGCAGAAGTGTTTTAGGGAGCGTCTGACAGTGATGAGGGGTGGTTGTTTGACCACGGACCCATAACGGACGCAGGTAAAGAGGCAGTGAAGGCTGAGATCCTGGTTGAAAACAGCAGAGGTGTATTTAGAGGGCAAGTTGGTCAGGATAATATCTATGAGGATGCCCATGTTTACGGATTTGGGGTTGTATCTGGTAGGTTACTTGATCATTTGCGTGAGATTGTGGGCATCTAGCTTAGATTGTAGGACGGCCGGGGTGTTAAGCATATCCCAATTTAGGTCACCTAGCAGTATGAACTCTGACGATAGATGGGGGGCAATCAATTCACATATGGTGTCCAGGGCCCAGCTAGGAGCTGAGGGGGGTCTATAGCAAGAGGCAAAAGTGAGAGACTTATTTCTGGAGAGATGGATCAAAAAAAGCAGAAGCTCTAACTTTTTTTGGCATAAACCTGGATAGTATGACAGAACTCTGCCGGCTATCTCTGCAGTAGATTGCAATTCCGCCCCCTTTAGCAGTTCTGTCTTGACGGAAAATGATGTAATTGGGGATGGAAATTTTTGGTGGCCTTCCTAAGCCAGGATTCAGACACGGCTAGGACATCAGGGTTGGCTAGAGTGTGCTAAAGCAGTGAATAAAGCAAACTTAGGGAGGAGGCTTCTGATGTTAACATGCATGAAACCAAGGCTTTTACGGTTGCAGAAGTCAACAAATGAGAACGCCTGGGGATATGCAGGGCCTGGGTTAATCTCCACATCACCCGAGGAACAGAGGAGTAGGATGAGGGTACGGCTCAAGGCTATAAGAACTGCTCGTCTAGCGCGTTGGGAACAGAGAATAAAAGGAGCAGATTTCTGGGTGTGGTAGGATAGATTCAGGGCATAGTGTAGAGACAAGGGTATGGTAGGGTGTGAGTACAGGGGGGGTAAACCTTGGCATTGAGTGACGATGAGAGGTTGATGCTAAAACATCTGCTGTTCCACTCCTCTCACTGCAGGTTGGCACTTGGTTTCACAACACTGCTGGTGGGAACTGCTCCTACCAAAGAAAATGTATAATTATGCCTCCATATGACTATTTAAAAACAATCATATGACCATGGATAGAACTTCTATTAACAGTTGAATGTTGGGTTTGTATTAACAAAGTGTCTCAGAACAGGAGTGCTGATCTAGGATCTGCCCCCACCCTGTCAAAATAATCATATGAATTATTATCTGAAAGGTAAAACTAATCCTAGAGCAGACTATTTTGAAACGCTTTGTGAATATGGGCCCTGGTTTAATTTAGTCAGTGTGGCAGGGACCTGTTGAACGTGTTTTTTTGGGGCAGTGGTTTGGCCCACGAACCTTGGAATGCTGACGTTTATCACCTCTGGTTGAGGATCACGATTAGAGGTCCCAAGAGGGTTGAAACCAGTCTGAAACAAGCAGTCACTTTTTAGCTTGCATATACCCCCACCCAGAGGTCAACTTTGGGTAACAACATCAAACTGCAAGTTCTCTGAAGCTAGCAAGCTGGTTGTGTTTAAATGTATTTGGACAGACAAGAACACAGTTTAGAATAAAAATGCATTGTATAAATTGCATTATTTTATCAGCTTCCTACAAGTTAACTAGCTAGGATTTAGTAGGAAAAAACAAATATTTCTATATCTAAAAATAGACCACAGCCTGTCGCTTCCAATGGGAACAAGCAAAGAGGTGGGCAGAGCAAAGCTAGCGAGATCCTATTGGCGCGTTGAAATAAATATTTGCATATTTCAGTTAGGGAACGCCTACTCTGTGAAGTGCGTGTGCAATAACTCAATTCGCCTTTGCACTCCTAAACAACGCAATTAAAAAAAAAAACTTTGGCAAAGGGTAAAGTTTAACAAAAACTTTGTACAGTCTGTTCAGCACATATTCTAGTTTTGGGAACAGAACACTGTATTGAGATCAAATGTTTCATTGATGAGAATATGTGCAGAATTTCGGTCAAAATCCATCTCGTTCCATCTTCTCCCACTGTCCGCTAATGGGCTTCGTCGTGTAAACGCCAAGCGGATGCTTCACAATTACACGTCCAGTGAAATATATCTGTCTCATTGTTATATCTGTGACACAAATAGCATGGTGGCTAGTTAGCATGTTTAGCTAGCTACTTTGCTACTAACTTACAGCTTGAGTAAAATGTATCACTAGATTCGAACATGGTCTATGAAGGTTTCTAAACATATTTTGGATAAATTAAAAATAACTTTCTTGCTTGTTTGTTACTTAGCAAATGTATTAGAGAAAAGTAAAAGCTGGCTAGCTAAATAACAGCTCTATCATGTGTTACTTGAAATAAGTCCCCCTGGAACATCAACTAAATTCATGGTTCCTATTTTCTTATTTTGCAGTCTTCAACAGTCCAACAATTTTACAGTGTAGTCCCAAAATAATATTATCTATTTAAAGCCATAAATGTTATATCATATATAACAAATAGTCAGAATGTGACATTGTGAGGCTCTCTCGGTTTGGTTCATCTGTCCATCAAATATGTCTCTATTCTGTCCACAGAGCTCAGGTATCACTGAGCTCTTTGACTTTGATGGGAGGTTACCAAGAACTGGATGGTCACTGACAGAGCTCTAGAGTTTCTCTGTGGAGATTGGAGAACCTTCCAGAAGGACAACCATCTCTGCAGCACTTCACCAATCAGGCCTTTGTTGTAGAGTGGCCAGACGGAAGCTACTCCTCAGTAAAAGGCATATCACAGCCCACTTGGAGTTTGCCAAAAGGCACCTAAAGACTGTGGGGATGTTTTTCAGCGGCAGGGACTGGGAGACTGGTCCAGAATGAGGCATAGATGAATGGAGCAAAGTACAGAGATCCTTGATGCTCCAGAGCGCTCAGGACTTCAGACTGGCGCGAAGGTTTACCTTCCACCAGGACAACTACCCTAAGCACACAGCCAAAACAACGCAAGAGTGGCTTCGGGACAAGCCTCTGAATGTCCTTGAGTGGCCCAGCCAGAGCCCGGACTTGAAGCTGATCAAACATCTCTGGAGAGACCTGAAAATAGCTGTGCAGCAACGCTTCTCATCCAACCTGACAGAGCTGAGAGGATCTGCAGAGAAGAATGGGAGAAACTCCCCAGATACAGGTGTACCAAGCTTGTAGCTAACATTTCTAAAAACGTGTTTTTGCTTAGTCATTATGGGGTATTGTGTGTAGATTGATGAGGGGAAAAAAAAACAATTGAATACATTTTAGAATAAGGCTGAAATGTCACAACAATGTGGAAAAAGTAAAAGGGTCTGTACATGGGTAGGCTACAAAGACCTACTGAACAATAGCTTGGCAGCTAAAATAACAGATCTATATGAATATTCAGAAAAATATTGAGACATATTTTTTTTCTGTTTGTGGAAGCTCACATGGAAAGGCTTTCTTCTCATTTTCATAAAATGTATTTCATATGATTTATTATGGGTTCACAGCAACACTATTGTTCTTAGAATATTTATTTTTCCTTGCCATGGGCAAATAACTCAAGCATAGATTGGTACCGTGTTCTAAGTTGGCACACAAAACCTTGAGTCCATGAGTAACTTGGTCAACAATAATGGCGCCGATTGGCCTGTAGGTGGCGCTGTTTATAAACAGTCACACTGAAAACCCTCATATCCGCTGCTCCGTTTGAGTTAGAACTTTGTATGTAGGTTGTTTTTCCTCATGCTGAACAAATTAGCCTCAAAAGACCCATGAGGTTTGTCAAGATCGATTTTCCTTCATCTTGGAAATGTTGGAAAACCTTTTGAAATACATATTCTCTTCAAAAAAATGTAGGCCAATGTCTTAATTTAGTTTGAGGAAAGCTAAGGGATTGGTTATGAGATGTCTGAGTTATTTATACATCAGGAAATCCGATTTTATTTTGTAAATCCACTTCACAGTGGTCTATGAAACTTGGTAAGGCCCATCATGAACCATGTTACGTTTGGCATTGACATCTTAAGAATAAGGAAACAAACAATTCACTTTTTTTGACTATTTAATGCTAACACTAAAAATAATAATTTACAAAAATCTTCTGATTTTAGGACAAAAAGGCTTCTCAACAGTTTCTACCCCCAAGCCATAAGACTCCTGAACAGGTAATCAAATGGCTACCCGGACTATTTGCACTGTGTGCCTCCCCCCAACCCCTCTTTTACGCTGCTGCTACTCTCTGTTTATCATATATGCATAGTCACTTAACTATACATTCATGTACATACTACCTCAATTGGCCCGACTAACCAGTGCTCCCGCACATTGGCTAACCGGGCTATCTGCATTGTGTCCCACCACCCGCCAACCCCTCTTTACGCTACTGCTACTCTCTGTTCATCATATATGCATAGTCACTTTAACCATATCTACATGCACATACTACCTCAGTCAGCCTGACTAACCGGTGTCTGTATGTAGCTCCACTACTGTATATAGCCTCGCTACTGTTATAGCCTCGTTACTGTTATTTTTTACACTTTTTACTGGTGTTTTTATTTCGTTACTTACCTATTGTTCACCTAATACCTTTTTTGCACTATTGGTAAGTAAGCATTTTTTTGTAAGGTCTACTACACCTGTTGTATTCGGGGCACATTGACAAATACATTTTGATTTGATGGACTACAAGTAAGATTCACTCCAAATGTTGTCTTTGGACACATCACATAGTCCCTAAAGAGTTTGAGAAAATATCGTTGACTTCAAAACTCTTCTTCTCATGAACCATAGGACCGAATTTCACCAACTTTGTAATGTAGGCGGCCCGTGGTATATTTCTTAACTTAGCTAAGGGATTTGTAAAAAATATGTCCGTAAATCCACAGTTGCCTAGCAACTTGAAACTTGTAATCATGCTATCATGGACTAAGATAAACCCCACTAAATCTGGGATTTTTACACTGCTGCTACTCTCTGTTATTATCTATGCATAGTCACTTTAATAACTCTACCTACTTGTACATATTACCGCAACTAACTGGTGCGTTCGCACATTGACTCTGTACAAGTATCCCATGTATATAGCCTCGCTATTGTTGTTTTACTGCTGCTCTTTAATTATTTGTTACTTTTATTTATATATATTTTTTTGTTGGTATTTTTCTTAAACTGTATTGTTGGTTAAGGGCTTGTAAGTAAGCATTTCACTGTAAGATCTACACCTGCTGTATTAGGACCATGTGACTAATACAATCTGATATCTCGAAAAACAAGGAAACTATTATCAACTCATTTGTTGCATATTTGTTGCTAAAGCTAAATCATTGGTAATCATCTGCTCCTCATGAACCATAGGTCCGATTCACTCCAGATGATGTATTTAGCAACATTACATCAGTCTTAATCATTTACACAAACAGATTTTGACAAAAAGGAAGTCCCAGGATTCAAAGTTTACCACAATATACCAATACACTAACGCTGAAAATATTTAAACCATTAGTCCAATTGACCCCAGAATTGGTATATAAACTCGATACATTAAGTAATGACTTGAATAATGATTACCTGCTGGATTCAAAGATGACAGCACTAAACTAAACGTCACTTGCGTCATCCTTGTGGTATTGAGAGATAAATTAACATAGTAATGCTTTCACTGATTGAACATAAATGAAGATAGACTGCTTGCTTTGTTATCCAACCGATCTTGTGTTATTTTCCTTCGTCCCGTGAACTCCGTTCATTGCAGCTCGCAGCTATATATATATATTTTACATGTACATCACTAAGTCTGATGGAAACAGAAACACCAAATGACAAGGACAACGAAAACATATGGACTCTAATATTTCTATTCGTTGTGTTATTTCATTTGTACTCTTTATGTTTTATTGTGTTTGACTCATTTGTTGTAAATTGTCTAAGCAATCAAAAGGGGGACACCACACAAACATCAGGCAAGGCAAGGTAATTGAAATGTTATTGAAATGCTCAGAACATCAACTGACTTTTTAATAGTTGTTTCCCCCCCCCTTTATGAAATACTTGTCACGGCTTCCAGAGGTAGTGGGTGGAGGAGTCGGGTGCAGAGAGCAGGGTAGTTCAAATATGTGGATCTTTTATTTCCAAAAAACAGAGAGATGGTCACGCCAACACACACACAAGTGCACATAAAAACCCAGTCCAAAAAACAGGACAAAAATGTTCGGAAAAACGGAATCCACAAAATATTCCAACACCATCAACAGAAAAACAAGCACAAAAGCCGACGGGCCTGCTGGGTTTAAATAGCCCACAACCAAATCTAAACACGAGACAGGTGCAACTAATCAGACACAACTAAATGAAACAGAAAAGGGGATCGTGGCAGCTAGTAGGCCGGCGACGACGACGACCGCCGAGCGCCGCCCGAACGGAAGGGGCACCATCTTCATTCAGCGAGATTCGTGACAATACTTTTGGGTCAGGAAAGTTCATCTGGCCACAAATCCTACTGGTCTCTGGTTTATTTTAATGTTATTTTACTGGAGGTGCACTTTAAAGGAAAATAGTTCTGGGAACATGTTCCCTCTCAGAGTCAGGAAGTACAACCTGACCCCAAAACTCATTGGCCTCCATGTACAACCTGACCCCAAAACTCATTGGCCTCCATGTACAACCTGACCCCAAAACTCATTGGCCTCCATGTACAACCTGACCCCAAAACTCATTGGCCTCCATGTACAACCTGACCCCAAAACTCATTGGCCTCCATGTACAACCTGACCCCAAAACTCATTGGCCTCCATGTACAACCTGACCCCAAAACTCATTGGCCTCCATGTACAACCTGACCCCAAAACTCATTGGCCTCCATGTACAACCTGACCCCAAAACTCATTGGCCTCCATGTACAACCTGACCCCAAAACTCATTGGCCTCCATGTTTTTCCTTTGTTCCTCTTTCTTCCGCTCCCTGTATTTCTGCCTCTCTTCTTTTTTTCTGATTATCTCTCAGCATCTTGAATTCTCTTTCATATCCTTTTCTCCTCCTCCATCTTCCTATCTCATCTTATCCAACATCATTATCACATCTCTTTCTCACTTATACTTTCTCTCTCCTGTCTTCAATCTTTTCATCAACTTATTTATTTTTCAACTTTACCAACTCTCCTCTCCTGCCCTGCCCTCCTCTCCTGCCCCGTCTTCCTGCCCTGCCCTCCTCTCCTGCCCTCCTCTCATCTCCTCTCCCATCCCCTCCAACCTTTGATCTCTTTCATCAACTTATTTATTTTTCAACTGTCCCTCCTCTCTCCCCCTCTCTCTTGCTTTACTCCTTCATTCTCTTCCACTCCTTTCTCTTGTTCTTCCTTCCTAATTTCCTCTTTCAGCTTCTCATCCTTCAGCTCATTTTCCTTTATCAATAGTAATGTTTCCCTCTCCTGTCTCATTCCCTCTCCTCTCCCCTCTCTCATTCCCTCTCCTCTCCCCTCTCTCGTTTCCTCTCTCATTCCCTCTCCCCGCCTCTTCCCTCTCCCCTCTCCCCTCTCTCATTCCTTCTCCTCTACCCTCTCTCATTCCCTCTCCCCTCTCTCATTCCCTCACCTCTCCTCTCCCCTCTCTCATTCCCTCACCTCTCCCCTCTCCCATTCCCTCGCCTCTCATTCCCTCGCCTCTTCCCTCCCCTTTCGCCACTCCCCCCCCCCCTCGTTCCTCTCCCCCCCCCTCAATTCAATTCAAGGGGCTTTATTGGCATGGGAAACATATGTTAACATTGACAAGCAAGTGAGGTAGATAATATACAAAAGTGAAATAAACAATAAAAATGAACAGTAAACATTACACATACAGAAGTTTCAAAAGAATAAAGACATTACAAATGTCATGTTATGTATATAAACAGTGTTGTAACAATATACAAATGGTTAAAGTACAAAAGGCAAAATAAATAATCATAAATATGGGTTGTATTTACAATGGTGTTTGTTCTTCACTGGTTGACCTTTTTTTGTGGCAACAGGTCACAAATCTTGCTGCTGTGATGCACACTGGTATTTCACCCAGTAGATATGGGAGTTTTTCAAAATTGGGTTTGTTTTCGAATTCTTTGGATCTGTCACGTTCTGAACTTAGTTCTTTTGTTATGTCTTTGTTTTAGTTTGGTCAGGGCGTGAGTTGGGTGGGTTGTCTATGGTCCTTTTTCTATGTTGTGTTTTGTGTTTGGCCTGGTATGGTTCTCAATCAGAGGCAGGTGTCGTTAGTTGTCTCTGACTGAGAATCATACTTAGGTAGCCATTTCCACTTGTGTTTTATGGGTGATTATTTTCCCTTTCAGTGTTTGCACCATTCGGGACTGTTTCGGTTTTAATTTTGATTCTCTTGTTCTTTTGTATTTTGTATTCAGTCTCATTAAATTATACTTTGGAAACATACCACACTGCATTTTGTTCCTACTACTCTTCCTCTACTCCTCCTCCTTGTCTCTAATATGGTCATACATTGGGCAGGAGGTTAGGAAGTGCAGCTCAGTTTCCACCTCATTTTGTGGTCAGTGAGCACATAGCCTGTCTTCTCTTGAGAGCCAGGTCTGCCTACGGCGACTTTTCTCAATAGCAAGGCTATGCTCACTGAGTCTGTACATAGTTAAAGCTTTCCTTAAGCTTGGGTCAGTCACAGTGGCCATGTATTCTGCCACTGTGTACTCTCTGTTTAGGGCCAAACAGCATTCTAGTTTGCTCTGTTTTTTTGTTAATTCTTTCCAATGTGTCAAGTAATTATCTTTTTGTTTTCTCATCATTAGCGGGTATGGGCCTAATTCTGCTCTGCATGCATTATTTGGTGTTCTACGTTGTACAAGGAGGATATTTTTACAGAATTCTGCAAAATTCTCTCTCTCTTCTCATTCCCCCTCTTTCTCCTCTTTCCCCCTCTCTCTCTTCTCCTTCCCCTCTCGTTCTCTCCTCTCTTCCACCCCCTCTCTCTCTTCTCCTTCCCCTCTCTCTCTCCTCTCTTCTCCCCCTCCCTCCTCTCTTCTACCCCCCCTCTCTCTTCTCCTTCCCCTCTCTTCTCCCCCCTCTCTCTTCTCCTTCCCCTCTCTTTCTCTCCTCTCTTCTCCCCCTCCCTCCTCTCTTCCACCCCCTCTCTCTCTTCTCCTTCCCCTCTCTCTCTCCTCTCTTCTCCCCCTCCCTCCTACCCCCTCTCTCTTCTCCTTCCCCTCTCTTCTCCCCCTCTCTCTTCTCCTTCCCCTCTCTTTCTCTCCTCTCTTCCACCCCCCTCTCTCTTCTCCTTCCCCTCTTTCTCTCCTCTCTTCTCCCCCTCCCTCCTTTCTTGCACCCCTTCCTCTCTCTTGCCCCCCTCCTCTCTCTTGCTCTGATGTCCTTGTGCTAGGTTATGCGCTCTATCACCTCATCTTCCTCTCTTTTCTGTCAAGCTGTTCTCTTTGACTTTTATTCTGACATTGATTAGGCTTTCTCTCCTCTGCTCCCTCTCTGTCTCAGCCTTTTCTCGTTTTCCTCTATTTTTCACTTTCCTCAGATCATCTGGCCCTCTGCTTCTCTCTAATGCTCCTTCTCTAATTCATCCTCCTGTTCTCACCTCCCCCTGAGCCTCCAGACTCCTCTCTTTCTTTGACCTGAAGTCCAAAACTGACTTCCTCTCACCTGATGGGTTGAATGATTAAATTGATTAAACCCCATATTTCTGTCCATGGCCTAAACCAGTAACATAATAGCAGTCTACAATTATTAGCTATCAATGTTTTCCTTTGTCTGTATACATCAATTTTTAGCTGCAAATGTGTACAAGATAAAATAAAAGTAAATAAGTCTGCCTATAGGCCTACAAAAAATATATAGAAAAAATAAAATATATTAAGGGTCCAGTCACCTCTTCTGTTGCTCCTGCAACACAGCAGCCATTTTGAGTCCAGTAGCTCTTCTCTCTGAGGTTGCTCCCTGATAAGGAACTCCTGCCGCAGCTCACTGAAGCGGGCCTCAATGCAGGCCTGAATCAGTTTGTCCTACATCCTATGGAGCTGCTTAAGTATGAAAGCCATAGAGATCCAATTAAATTACAAGAGAAGCTATGTCATAAACCCTCAAAGTGCCATATTGGGGAGAAAATAGCAGCCATCTTGGTCAAGGAGAAATCCAGAAACAGTGTAATTGGAATGAATGACAGTAGAGCTTTTACTGATGCAGGAAAATAAAAGCCAAGTGTCATGTGATGTATCAGAAAGTGTGTAATGTAATTATAGTCAACCTATTGTCATATAATTCTAAATACAGTTTAAACAGCTTTTTCACCAATTTTCTGTATAAATAGCCTCTAAAATATATCTAAACAGACCATCATTTTTTTTATTTTGGGGGGAAATCTGTGAGGGCTATTATATGATGCAATATCAGTACCTGTGCATTCACAACTTGTTGTATCATCAACTGATTTCAGCCTCTGTTATAACTGTCGATTGACTGCATCTTTTCAATCAAATCAATCAAATGTATTTATAAAGCCCTTCTTACATCAGCTGATGTCACAAAGTGCTGTACAGAAACCCAGCCTAAAACCCCAAACAGCATGTAATGCAGGTGTTGAAGCACGGTGGCTAGGAAAAACTCCCTAGAAAGGCCAAAAGCTAGGATGAAACCTAGAGAGGAACCAGGCTCTGAGGGGTGGCCAGTCCTCCTCTGGCTGTGCCGTTCCATCTTTTCAATGGATTGTTGGCAAATTCACAGTTCATTTGAAAAATGAATGGAATCATTCCTCTAAAACTGGCTGGCAAGCTAGCTAAAACACACAGTGCAGATACTGTTTTAAAACAAGGAATGTGAAGAATGTATCTCATCAGAGCACTGGCAAACCATGGTTGACCAACTCCCTGACTAACATGGCTGATCTTAGGACCTTCATAAGAAAGCTTGTGTTCATTCTAGTATTCAAATTCCTAATTCTATGATGAACACCCTGTTCTCCTCACTCATCCTGGATGAAGTCAGCACAGGAGAACATACAGCAAACATTTATTCTCCACTAGAGAAATGAACAGTAGAATCATACATACAGGATCTGCTTACATACAGGACCCTAGCTTAGTTAGATTCCAAGCGTCATTGATAAAATTGCAGTTATATGAGCTTAAATGGGACAACTGAACATGTTATTTACCCGGTGTCGTGTTCAGCAGCATGTTATTTACCCGGGGTCGTGTTCAGCAGCATGTTATTTACCTGGGGTCGGGCTCAGCAGCATGTTATTTACCTGGGGTCGTGTTCAGCAGCATGTTATTTACCTGGGGTCGGGCTCAGCAGCATGTTATTTACCTGGGGTCGTGTTCAGCAGCATGTTATTTACCTGGGGTCGTGTTCAGCAGCATGTTATTTACCTGGGGTCGGGCTCAGCAGCATGTTATTTACCTGGGGTCGTGTTCAGCAGCATGTTATTTACCTGGGGTCGTGTTCAGCAGCATGTTATTTACCTGGGGTCGAGCTCAGCAGCATGTTATTTACCCGGGTCGTGTTCAGCAGCATGTTATTTACCTGGGGTCGTGTTCAGCAGCATGTTATTTACCTGGGGTCGTGTTCAGCAGCATGTTATTTACCTGGGGTCGTGTTCAGCAGCATGTTATTTACCTGGGGTCGTGTTCAGCAGCATGTTATTTACCTGGGGTCGTGTTCAGCAGCATGTTATTTACCTGGGGTCGGGCTCAGCAGCATGTTATTTACCTGGGGTCGGGCTCAGCAGCATGTTATTTACCTGGGGTCGTGTTCAGCAGCATGTTATTTACCCGGTGTCGTGTTCAGCAGCATGTTATTTATCTGGGGTCGGGCTCAGCAGCATGTTATTTACCTGGGGTCGTGTTCAGCAGCATGTTATTTACCTGGGGTCATGTTCAGCAGCATGTTATTTACCTGGGGTCGTGTTCAGCAGCATGTTATTTACCTGGGGTCGGGCTCAGCAGCATGTTATTTACCTGGGGTCATGTTCAGCAGCATGTTATTTACCTGGGGTCGTGTTCAGCAGCATGTTATTTACCTGGGGTCGGGCTCAGCAGCATGTTATTTACCTGGGGTCATGTTCAGCAGCATGTTATTTACCTGGGGTCGTGTTCAGCAGCATGTTATTTACCTGGGGTCGTGTTCAGCAGCATGTTATTTACCTGGGGTCGTGTTCAGCAGCATGTTATTTACCTGGGGTCATGTTCAGCAGCATGTTATTTACAGGGTCGTGTTCAGCAGCATGTTATTTACCTGGGGTCGGGCTCAGCAGCATGTTATTTACCTGGGGTCGGGCTCAGCAGCATGTTATTTACCTGGGGTCGTGTTCAGCAGCATGTTATTTACCCGGTGTCGTGTTCAGCAGCATGTTATTTATCTGGGGTCGGGCTCAGCAGCATGTTATTTACCTGGGGTCGTGTTCAGCAGCATGTTATTTACCTGGGGTCATGTTCAGCAGCATGTTATTTACCTGGGGTCGTGTTCAGCAGCATGTTATTTACCTGGGGTCGTGTTCAGCAGCATGTTATTTACCTGGGGTCATGTTCAGCAGCATGTTATTTACCTGGGGTCGTGTTCAGCAGCATGTTATTTACCTGGGGTCGTGTTCAGCAGCATGTTATTTACCTGGGGTCATGTTCAGCAGCATGTTATTTACCTGGGGTCGGGCTCAGCAGCATGTTATTTACCTGGGGTCAGGCTCAGCAGCATGTTATTTACCTGGGGTCGTGTTCAGCAGCATGTTATTTACCTGGGGTTGTGTTCAGCAGCATGTTATTTACCTGGGGTCATGTTCAGCAGCATGTTATTTACCTGGGGTCGTGTTCAGCAGCATGTTATTTACCCGGGGTCGTGTTCAGCAGCATGTTATTTACCTGGGGTCGTGTTCAGCAGCATGTTATTTACCTGGGGTCGTGTTCAGCAGCATGTTATTTACCTGGGGTCGGGCTCAGCAGCATGTTATTTACCTGGGGTCGTGTTCAGCAGCATGTTATTTACCTGGGGTCGTGTTCAGCAGCATGTTATTTACCTGGGGTCGTGTTCAGCAGCATGTTATTTACCTGGGGTCGTGTTCAGCAGCATGTTATTTACCTGGGGTCGGGCTCAGCAGCATGTTATTTACCTGGGGTCGGGCTCAGCAGCATGTTATTTACCTGGGGTCGGGCTCAGCAGCATGTTATTTACCTGGGGTCGTGTTCAGCAGCATGTTATTTACCTGGGGTCGGGCTCAGCAGCATGTTATTTACCTGGGGTCGTGTTCAGCAGCATGTTATTTACCTGGGGTCGGGCTCAGCAGCATGTTATTTACCTGGGGTCGTGTTCAGCAGCATGTTATTTACCTGGGGTCGGGCTCAGCAGCATGTTATTTACCTGGGGTCATGTTCAGCAGGATACAAATAAATGAAAATTAGTCTCTCTTGGACAAGTTCAGGTTGCACCTGTCTGTTGCACGTGTTTTTCTTTTTTTACAACTGAACATGACCCTGAATGGAAAAGGCTCAGACATTCTAGTGGACCATTAGATGTACATGTACGTTTAGGCGAGGGGCTAAAGCCATGGCTACTAGGGTTGGGTTGGGGCTTAACATAGAACTACATTGTTTTGAATAAATATATCATTTATTTTCTCTATAGAGCTTTGAAATAAGTAACAAAAAAGCACTATAAACCTATTATTATTATTGTTGTTCCCTCAGGAAACAGCCTTTATTGCATCACATGCTGTATGTTCTATTTAGAAAACTCAAAATTGCCATGGTAGTCTGTCTCCATGTCATGACCCCTCTGTGACATCACCCACTATTAGCAGTAGGCCTATGTTAACGGATATTTTTATCTCCTATTTAACCAATGGCATTATCATTCCAACCTACTATAAAACACAGTGAAGTACAAATGTAGGCTACAATATATAGGCTATGTATTATTGATCCTCACCTTGCCACCCAATCCTGCTTCTTCAAACTAAATGAGCTTTTACCAATTTCAGTAGCGTGCCTAACATACTTGGAAAACCTACTTTGAAATGTATTCTACCCCAGCGGCTGCTTTGAACTTGAAAAAAATCTATGTACAACATTTAAAGTGTTGGTCCTATGTTTCATGAGCTTAAATAAAATATCCCAGAAATATTCTATATGAACAAAAAGCATCACTCAGATTTTGTGCACAAATTTGTTTAGATCCCTTTAGTGAGCATTTCTCCTTTGACAAGATAACCCATCCACCTGACATGTGTGGCATATCCAGAAGCTGATTAAACAGCATGATCGTTACACAGGTGCACCTTGTGCTGGGGACAATAAAAGGCCACTTCAACATTTTCAGTTTTGTCACACAACATAATGCCACAGATGTCTTAAGTTGAGGGAGCACTCAATTGGCATGCTGACTGCAAGAATGTCTACCAGAGTGGTTGTCAGAGAATTGAATGTCAATTTCTCTTCCATAAGCCACCTTCGTCATTTTAGAGAATTTGGCAGTACGTCCAACCAGCCTGGCGTTGTGTGGGTGAGTGGTTTGCTGATGTCAATGTTGTGAACAGAGTGCCCATGGTGGCAGTGGGGTTATGGTATGGGCAGGCATAAGCTACTGACAACGAACACAATTGCATTTCATCAATGGCAATTTCAATGCACAAAACTACCGTGACGAGATCCTGAGGCCCAAGGTGGTTTTTTTTGTTTGGGGGGATGGGGGGTGTATCTGTGACCAACAGATGCATATCTGTATTACCAGTCGTGTGAAATCCATAGATTAGGACCTAATGAATTTCTCAATTGAAGGATTTCCGCATAAGAAATCTTTGAAATTGTTGCATTAATATTTTTGGTCAGTAGAATAGGTGGAAAGCCATGTGGATGCTTTGAAACGTCTCTGATTAGACCTTCCAAGCTAAAATCATTCAACCCAGTAAGATCTAGGTATTCCTCACACAACTAGACACAATGAAACATAAGCTCATATAATGTTAGTGGCAGGTGTTTCCCTTCTTTAACATTAAAAAGTTATTTATAGCAAAAAGTTCAAACTCATATCAGTTTTATCCAATTATTTTCATTTCCGTGTAAAGGTCTCAAATGAAACACAGTAAGAAGCAGTAAAGTAAACTTTAAATATCCAGAGAAGTAGGCACTTATCATTCGTCTTGACATAGTCTCTGGTCATTCCGCATGCAGACAGCTGTTGCCTAGTCTCTGGTCATTCCGCATGCAGACAGCTGTTGCCTAGTCTCTGGTCATTCCGCATGCAGACAGCTGTTGCCTATTCTCTGGTCATTCCGCATGCAGACAGCTGTTGCCTAGTCTCTGGTCATTCCGCATGCAGACAGCTGTTGCCTAGTCTCTGGTCATTCCGCATGCAGACAGCTGTTGCCTAGTCTCTGGTCATTCCGCATGCAGACAGCTGTTGCCTAGTCTCTGGTCATTCCGCATGCAGACAGTTGTTGCCTAGTCTCTGGTCATTCCGCATGCAGACAGCTGTTGCCTAGTCTCTGGTCATTCCGCATGCAGACAGCTGTTGCCTAGTCTCTGGTCATTCCGCATGCAGACAGCTGTTCCTAGTCTCTGGTCATTCATGCAGACAGCTGTTGCCTAGTCTCTGGTCATTCCGCATGCAGACAGCTGTTGCCTAGTCTCTGGTCATTCCGCATGCAGACAGCTGTTGCCTATTCTCTGGTCATTCCGCATGCAGACAGCTGTTGCCTAGTCTCTGGTCATTCCGCATGCAGACAGCTGTTGCCTAGTCTCTGGTCATTCCACATGCAGACAGCTGCTGGTTGTTGTTCTTGGGACTCTATGATAATGGTGGATTACCGGTTGTGACATCATAAAGTGATATAAGAGAGATAGTCTTGACCCCAAAATCTTAGTAAAGATGGAGGCTGGGGGCACATTGGTTGTGCCCCCAAACAGTACACTGTTTCCTATAGTACACTACTTTTGAGTAGTGCACTAAGGGAACAGAGTGCCATTTGGAATGAATCATACCACAAAGGAATACCGGAGAAAAGCATACGCCATGTTATAAACTTTTTTTAACACACAAGGAATATAAAATGAACATTTGAATCCCTTTTAAACAGCATAGTACATGTTCATTAATAATATCCAGAAATCATACAAAAAATTTGAGTGAAACTACAGAGCTCATTGCACAGTATTTTTTAAAGTTATAAAATCATAGAAAAGTTCTGAATATTATATAGGTGCAAAGTAGCAGGAGTTCACGGCAATTCACTGCTCAACATCCCTGATCATGTAAAACTGGGGGAGTTTCACACTGAAAACTCTTCTAAAAAAGGCACCACGGTTAAAGTCTGAACAAGGCATACAGAGAGCCAAGGCCCTCACAGACCAAACCCCCATACAAACACAGACCAAACCCCCATACAAACACAGACCAAACCCCCATACAAACACAGACCAAACCCCCATACAAACACAGACCAAACCCCCATACAAACACAGTCAAACCCCCATACAAACACAGTCAAACCCCCATACAAACACAGTCAGAAAGAGTTGTGCTCGTTGTACAAAGAGGCAATCTTGCACAATATAATACATACAATCTTTGTTATCTGCAATACAATGTATGAGCTGTAAGCCAACAGCGTGTATGGTCAGCTTTTCAACTATTATTGTCGCTCGTTCAGAGCTCCATACAAGGACTTCAATATACCAGAGTCCCTCTTGTTGGACTAAAACCAACATGAACTGGATGAGAAAGAGAAAAAAAATGTACTTTTGTTTCCCTCCATCAAATCCATAAAACAACCTTACAAGATTGCGGTTGGACACCTTAAAACCAGGAAACAAAACAAATCCACAAAAACAACCACAAAAAAAGCCAACAACTCAGCTAAAGACAAGACAAGACAAGCTGAGGCTGGAGAGAGATCCTTACATGGGCTAAGGTCTGAAACGTGTACAAGCCATCAACTCTGACTATCCGGGTTCTTGATTCCTCCCTCTGGAAGCTCATTGGAAGGGGTTCGAGGGGTGGGACCTTTGAGCCTGTCCTCCAATGAGCTTAGAGAGGTGTTAAGGAAATTAGGAATCAAGGACAGGTGGGATTAAGATTATCACTTGTACACTTTTCAGCCACAGCGTATAAACGACACTTCGTAAAGTGCCTGAAGAAGCTTGCTTTTTACGTACATAAAAATCTCTTTTAGATTCATATCACCAATTCATTTGATACATAGAAAAATAACTATTCCATGTGCTGAGAACAAAGACCTTTTCCTAGAAAAATAACTATTCCCTGTGCTGAGAACAAAGACATTTTCCTTTCATTTATTTTGTTCCTGCCACTGTGGCCAGTTACCACTTCATTCAGAGAGACTTGCTAAAATTACATCAATATGGACTCCGTGACACACAAAAAAATATTAAAAAACAGTCAAGTGAAAATTCAACAACATGATCTAATGCAGCGTTGACCACCCCTCTAAAATCAGGCTTCCCCAGACGTTTCAAATGGTTTTAACCCTAAAATGGCACACCTGACACCATTAGTCAACTGATGGAATCAGGTGTGCCAGTTTATGGCTAAAACTAAACAATGTGAAACATCTGGGGGGGGGGGGCTGATCAACACAGACACAGTCCAGGGTAGTTGATTGGAAGTTCAATGGTCAGCTTCTAGTCTCCATTCGTTGCTATGGAGTTGGTTTTACTCGCTCTTCAGCCTGTCACTCTTCCCGTTGCTCTGGTTGGCCAGTTCCCTCAGCTTCCTCCTCTTCAGGTATCCGGTGCGTTGGGCTCGGTTCATCCTGGCCCCGAAGTAGATGACCAAGTTAGGCACCAGGACAGTGGTCAGCCAGCCCTGAAGACAACAGAGGACCAGGTTAATAGCCACCAGGACAGTGGCAAGAGGTTAGTTAGCACTCAGTGTGGACAGACTACACAAAACATTAAGGACACTTGCTCTTTCCATGACAGACTGACCAGGTGAATCCAGATGAAAGTTATGATCCCTTATTGATGTCACCACTTAAAATCAGTGTAGGTGAAGGGGAGGAGACGGGTTAAAGAAAGATTGTTAAGTCTTGAGACATGGATTGTGTGTGTGTGCACCATTGAGGGTGAATAGGCAAGACAAAAATATTTATGGTAGTAGGTACCAGGCACACCGGTTTGAGTCCAGAACTGCAACACGGCTGGGTTTTTCACACTCAGTTTCCCCGTGTGTATCAAGAATGATCCACCACCCAAAGAACATCCAGCCAACTTGACAACTGTGATAAGCAGTGGAGTCAACATGGACCAGCATCCCTGTGGAACGCTTTCAACACCTTGTGGAGTCCCAAGATATCCCTCTAGTGGTGTGGGGGCTGTGCTTTGGCAAAGTGGGTGGGGTTATAACCTTCCTGTTTGGTCCTGTCCGGGGGTGTCCTCAGATGGGGCCACAGTGTCTCCTGACCCCTCCGGTCTCAGCCTCCAGTATTTATGCTGCAGTAGTTTGTGTCGGGGGGCTAGGGTCAGTTTGTTATATCTGGAGTACTTCTCTCCTATTCGGTGTCCTGTGTGAATTTAAGTGTGCCCTCTCTAATTCTCTCTCGAAGGACCTGAGCCCTAGGACCATGCCTCACGACTACCTGACATGAACCCTTGCTGTCCCCAGTCCACCTGGCCATGCTGCTGCTCCAGTTTCAACTGTTCTGCATTATTATTATTATTATTATTATTAATACCATGCTGGTCATTTATGAACATCTTGGCCATGTTCTGTTATAATCTCCACCTGGCACAGCCAGAAGAGGACTGGCCACCCCACATAGCCTAGTTCCTCTCTAGGTTTCTTCCTAGGTTTTTGCCTTTCTAGGGAGTTTTTCCTAGCCACCGTGCTTCTACACCTGCATTGCTTGCTGTTTGGGGTTTTAGGCTGGGTTTCTGTACAGCACTTTGAGATATCAGCTGATGTACGAAGGGCTATAGAAATACATTTGATTTGAATTGAGACTTCTGAGGGCAAAAGGTGGAGGTGCAACTAAATAGAAGGTGTTTAATGTTTAGTACACCCCGTGCATTCGGAAAGTATTCAGACCCCTTGGCTTTTCCCACGTTGTTACGTTACAGCCTTATTCTAAAATGGATTAAATAGTCCCCCCCCCCGCAATACCCTACAATATCACAACTAAAAACAGGTTAGACAATTCTGCAAATGTATAATAAAAAATAATTTAAAAAACACATTTACATAAGTATTCAGACCCTTTATTCAGTACTTTGTTTAAGCACCTTTGGCAGCAATTACAGCCTCGAGTCTTCTTGGGTAAGACACGACAAGCTTGGCACACCTGTACTTGGGGGGTTTCTCCCATTCTTCTCTGCAGATCCTCTCAAGCGCTGTCAGGTTGGATGGGGAGCGACACTGAACAGCTATTTCCACATCTCTCCAGAGATGTTTGATTGGGTTCAAGTCCGGGCTCTGGCTGGGCCACTCAATGACGTTCAGATACTTGTCCCGAAGCCACTCCTGCGTCGTCATGGCTGTGTGCCATTGTCTTGTTGGAAGGTGACCCTTCATCCCAGTCTGAGGTCCTGAGGATCTCTGTACTTTTCTCTGGTCATCTTTGCCTCAATCCTGACTAGTCTCCCAGTCCCTACCGCTGAAAAACATCCCCACAGAATAATGCTGCCACCCCCTTGCTTCACCGTTGGGATGGTGCCAGGTTTCCTCCAGATGTGGCACTTGCCATTCAGGCTAAAGAGTTCAATCTTGGTTTCATTAGATAATCTTGTTTCCCATGGGCTGAGAGACCTTTAGGTGCCTTTTGGCACACTCAAAAGGCCATGACAGCCCGCTTGATTGAAGAATGGCTTCTGTCTGGCCACTCTACGACAAAGGCCTGATTGGTGCAGAGATGGTTGTCCTTCTTAAAGTTTCTCCCATCTCCACAGAGGAACTCTGGAGCACCATCAGTGACCATTGGGTTTTTGGTCACCTCCCTGACCAAGGCCCTTTTCTCCAAATTAGTCAGTTTGTCTGGGCGGCCAGCTCTAGGAAGAGTCTTGGTGGTTCCAAACTTATTCCATTTAAGAATGGAAGCCACTTTTCTTGGGGACCTTCAATGCTGCAGATATATTTTGGTACCCTTCCTCAGATCTGTGCATCGACACAATCCCGTCTTGGAGCTCGATGGACAATTCCTTTGACCCCATGGCTTGGTTTTTGCTCTGACATGCACTGTCAACTGTGGGACCTTATACAGACAGGTGTGTGCCTTTCCAAATCATGTCCAATCAATTTAATTTACCACAGGCAGACTCCAATCAAGTTTTAGAAACATCTCAAGGATGATCAATGAAAACAGGATGCACCTGAGCTCAATTTAAAGTCTCATATCAAAGGGTCTGAATACTTATGTAAATAAGGTATGGGTTTATTTTTATAAATGTAAAAAAAAAAATGGGGTATTGTGTGTGGATGAGAATAAATATTTAAATAAATTTTAGAACAAGGCTACAACTTAAAACGTGGAAAAAGTCAAGGGGTCTGAATACTTTACGAATGCACTGTACACAGAGGGTGCATTCATTATTCAGTGACGTGAAACAAAATACTTCTACATGACAAACAGATCATATCAGCTCAGAACGTTCTGCACCAAACAGAAGAAAATGTACAGAAACTGGGAAGGACTACCTCGACTTGTCCAAAAATAAACGTACAGTCCGTATCATTACAGCGATGGGGAAGTAGCCGTTGGTCTGGCCCTGCAGTCCGATGGTGTTCAGCTCCGCGGCCACATAGCGCTCAGGGGTTGGCTTGTCCAGGGTGGGCTTCTTGATACGGGTCATCTTGGTGGCCACAAAGGGCAGTACACTCTAGAAAACAAAATATGCAAGAGAGAAAGTTTAGCTGAAAATTAAACAATGTACATACAGCAACAGTATCCACGTTAAAGACACGACTTGAGACCTGTTGAGTTAGTGTATCCCAATCTGGGACCTGGGAAACCAAAGGGGTACACATTTAGAAAGTTCAAACAAGTGTATGAGTGCTAAGGCAAAAACAAAACAAACGTTGGGTCCTCAGGACCAGGATTAGATTGAGTTTTGTGGAACTGCAGGGCTGCACGGCGTAGCCATAGCTAGCTTTGTGGAACTGTAAGGCGTAGCCATAGCTAGCTTTGTGGAACTGTAAGGCGTAGCCATAGCTAGCTTTGTGGAACTGTAAGGCGTAGCCATAGCTAGCTTTGTGGAACTGTAAGGCGTAGCCATAGCTAGCTTTGTGGAACTGTAAGGCGTAGCCATAGCTAGCTTTGTGGAACTGTAAGGCGTAGCCATAGCTAGCTTTGTGGAACTGTAAGGCGTAGCCATAGCTAGCTTTGTGGAACTGTAAGGCGTAGCCATAGCTAGCTTTGTGGAACTGTAAGGCGTAGCCATAGCTAGCTTTGTGGAACTGTAAGGCGTAGCCATAGCTAGCTTTGTGGAAAGGCGTAGCCATAGCTAGCTTTGTGGAACTGTAAGGCGTAGCCATAGCTAGCTTTGTGGAACTGAAAGGCGTAGCCATAGCTAGCTTTGTGGAACTGTAAGGCGTAGCCATAGCTAGCTTTGTGGAACTGTAAGGCGTAGCCATAGCTAGCTTTGTGGAACTGTAAGGCGTAGCCATAGCTAGCTTTGTGGAACTGTAAGGCGTAGCCATAGCTAGCTTTGTGGAACTGTAAGGTGTAGCCATAGCTAGCTTTGTGGAACGGACGGAGAATAAGTCAGACGGAAATAAGTAGCGAACAGGGTCATGTTTTGTATGCAAACGTTGTAGAACGTTGCCGATAGAAATTCCATGAATAGAGCTGAGGTGATCCCTTATCCTATTCTACCTGCTAGAGAGTCATGTTTGTTCTACATAACACAATTGTACCGGAACGTTGCCCAACGTGGTGTCCTGCTGAAAGTGGCCCAGGTAAACAGGAAGAGTTCCTACCTGGACAATGATTCCCTTGGCCTTGTACTCCTGAAGTCCACGAGAGAAGAAGTCCACAAAAGCCTAAAGGTACCAAGAGATATCATCATCATCATCATCATCATCTACAAACCTTCTACGCCATCAAAAGGAACATGAAACGCAACATCCCAATTAGTATGTGATCAAATCAGTTAAGTATTTTAAGTATTAAAAACAAAAATTAATGAACAGGTCCACTCACCAACCAAGAATGCACAAAATGGGACAAACACCCAATTGAGACTCTACATGCAGAATTCTGCAAAAATATACTTTGTGTACAATGGAAAACCCCCAAACGATGCAGAGCAGAATTAGGCCAATACCCGCTAGTTATCTACATCCAGAAGAGAGCTGTTCAATTCTACATCCACCTAAAAGAAAGTGATACACACATTCCACCAAAATCCTCACCTACAGAGAGATGAACCTAGAGAAGAGTCCCCCTCAGCCAGCTGGTTCTGGGGCTCTGTTCACAAACAGACCCCACAGAGTCCCAGGACAGAATTTTACACCAAACCAAATTTTGAGAAAGCAAAAAAAGAACTATTTGACACGGGAAAGTATCAATAAAAAAAAAGAGCAAATTGGAAAGCTATCTGTCCCTAAACAGAGAGTACAGTGGCAGAACACCTGACCATAGGCTGACCCCAAGTTAAGAAAATCCTTGACTGTCTACAGACTGACCGTAGCCTCGCTGTCTTCGAGAGCCACGTCTGCCTATGTGTCCACTGCCCACAAAATGAGGTACACCTCCTAACCTGCCAAATGTATGACCACAATAGAGACACATATTTCCCCACAGAACACAAACCCATAAAGACTTTGAAAACAAATCAAAACATTGATAAAGTCCCATATCTGTTAGGCAAAATGCCAGTGTGACATCACAGTAGTAAGATTTGTGGCCCGTTGCCATGACAAAAGGCTAACCAGAGGAGCACAAACATTGTAAATACAACCAATATCTGTATTTATTTGCCCTTTCTTACTTTAACACTGTACATGGCCAATAATATAGCATTTGAAATGTCTATATTCTTTTAAAACTGAGTGTAAATGTTTACTGATTGTTTATAATTTGCTTTGTAAACATACGTTTCCCCATGCCAATAAATCCCTTTGAATATGAGAGAGCGCCCCCTACTGAACTACAGCTGGAGAACCAAAGGGTTTCGCTATATGGAACAAATCCTACTATGGAACATTTTATAAACACGCGTTGTATCTGTCGGTCTGCGGTTGGTGCAGGTCTGTATATAGAGGTCTATGAGTGGCCTTGTCTTGGAAGAGGAGTATACAGTGAGGAGTGGGACAGGGTACATGCCACTAGCAGAGGAGATGTTGAGGACCACACCTTTGGACCTGAAACACACAAAACAAAAGGGGATGAGAGGACTTTCCTCTTGTTCTGCTATGGCGCACTGGAAGGTGCCGTGGTCTGTTTGTCAGAGTACAAGCAGACTAGTTCCACTGTAAACTGCCACACACAGTAATCAAAGTCACTGTGTGGGTTGCCATGGCAGTCGCTTGCTGACGTAGTTTGTGCCCCTGTTGCTGCAGTGATGTAGTGAAAATGGGGTTGGTTGGCCCCTCACCTTTCCATTGGCACAGAGATCCCATGTGATTCGTCCGAGCCAATCCGAGGGCGCACTTTGTGTGAATTGAAAAACAGCTGGTCAGAATGGGGAACAAAGAAAGAGGGCTAGAAAGAAGGAGGGGAGGCGCAGCTGGGTGGTGGGGGAGCTGGGAGAAGAGGAAGGCGCAGCCGCAGCTGGAAGGAGGAGCTGTGTATTAGTGTATCCTCTGGATAACACCCTTGGTCTCCTGTTCTAAACATATCAAGCCCGTCTTCATATCATGGTCCTTCTAATAGAGCACATTTAGGCTTTTCTGATGTAGGTTCCAGCATTGGAATAGCCTGAGTGCCACAGCCCGTTTCTGCCCTCTTGCAAACTCTTTATGGAATTAGAGTGACAAGGAGTGGAATGGTCGCTCAGACTAGTACCCACACTAGCATTAGAGGGAGGTGGGTGAAAAATCCTCCACTCAGGTTGACAAAGGATTTTATTTAGAATTTATCGTTTTATGGTGAAGCACCGCATTGTCATGACAAGAATTTGACTGAGACGTAAAACCCCATAAAGAACTGCCTCAGACTACCGAGTTTGGCACTAAGGCAAATAAAAACTGAATGTACGTTTCTTTATGAAATGTGGCAACAGCACTTCTAAAAAAGGAAACCAACTCACCTCTGAACCATTCTGGGCAGGACAAGACGGGTCATCTGAAAAGGCAAAGGTCAACTCCTGAGCAACAGGTCAACGATCTGACAAAACAGGTCAGGAATCAGTGGCTGCAGCATATAAATAAAACACGTGGGACACTACAGATCACACTTTATGCAAATATTCCATTTCCAGACAAAATTGATTGGACAAGAAAGTTGTCTAAAAAATAAATAAAAATACTGTAATTTAAAGTTATACAGGACCAGCGATGAACTTTAGATCCCACTACAGATTTACCCCAGTGGCATTATGGGAGATGTATGGCACACTGATACATTTCAGCCACATGTGAGGCAGGGCGAGAGAGAAAGAGAGAGGAAGGGTAAGAAAGGGTAGTCTATGGATGAACAATGACAGTTGTGTAGTTCACTGATGCTCTGGGAACCTGCAGGTAGCACAGCAGCAACAGTGAAGGAGGAGAGGAAAGAATGGGTGGGTGAAGAGGACGAGAGAAAGATGGACGCCCGTCTACATTGGCGTCTGTGCCAGTGATACCAGCGTGTCGTCAATGCGTTGTCTTACCACTGAGGCAAAGTTCAGGGTTTTCAGAGACAAAGTGCACAGCGTCACTGATTAAAAAAAATATATACTAGACGATAAATCTATAGTATACATATACACTCATAGAACTGCTCCAGAAACAAGAGAACTCTTACCTGGCAAACAGAGGTCATGTTGACATTGATCATGTTGGTGATGAACTAGAATGTAGAAGAAAAACATTAGTTTAAGTGTAAAAACTCCTCTCAAACTTGAATAATTTCAGACAGTTTTCAAAGTGGTTCTGAAGAGCCAAAACAGGTCCCAGTTGTGTACTACGTCATTAATGATGAGTTACCAATTTTGCAAAGTGTGATATGTTACAAATTTGTTGTGCTTAAGATCCCAGATTGCATCTTTAAATCATTCCGAATGCAAAAGTCTTAGTTTATTTTCTACAGCTAAAGTAACGCTAGGAACCTTCTGGAACTCAACTGGTTTCAAAAGGTGTCAGTCCCCCTTCACTCACAATTGTTTTTTTGTGTTTTTTTTTTAAATACTCACGTTGTCCAGGTCAGGAATATGCAGGAAGTACTCAGGGTAGGGATAGGAGACTCCAACATTGTTCACTGTTGAATAATAGTTTTTATTTTAAAGCAGACGAGACCATAGTTATTGGCAATGAAGAAATTAACAACTGCTGCTGTTACACTTGAAAGCCACCAGGGGGCAGCAGGACCTTATGAGAGCAAGGTGTTCATAAAAAGTGCACACAACCACACCTTAAACTGGAAGAGCAAGTCAAGCAGCACATGTACTTATGGGCTCTTGCAAAGAACAATGGTCTTGTCTGAAAGTGACAGTCACACAGCAAGAATGTGGACTGACGGAGAGTGACATATGAAAACTAATCAACTCTGTAGGTACATCCTAAGGCATACTAGTAGGCGGTTCATTCTGAATGACCACACTGAGAATAGAGTAACACTTCTACTGTTTTAGGTTTTTAGGGTCACAACTCCAGGACTGACTGCATCTTATTTTCTAAAGAGTCAAAGTACAGTCCATGGACCAGCGGCACGACCGGACAGTCAAATCAAATGCATTTGTCACATACATTAACATCTGCTCACCATGTGTGAGTGTAGCGAAATGCTTGTGCTTCTAGTTCCGACAATGCAGTAATAACCAACGAGTAATCTAACAATTCCAAAACTACTACCTTATACACACACACACAAGTGTAAAGGGATAAAGACTATGTACATAAAGATATGAATGAGTGATGGTACAGAACGGCATAGGCAAGATGCAGTAGATGGTATCGAGTACAATATATACACATGAGAGGAGTAATGTAGGGTATGTAAACATTATATTAAGTAGCCGACAAGTCCGTGGACCAGCGGCACGACAAGTCCGTGGACCAGCGGCACGTCAAGTCCGTGGACCAGCGGCACGTCAAGTCCGTGGACCAGCGGCACGTCAAGTCCGTGGACCAGCGGCACGTCAAGTCCGTGGACCAGCGGCACGTCAAGTCCGTGGACCAGCGGCACGTCAAGTCCGTGGACCAGCGGCACGACAAGTCCGTGGACCAGCGGCACGACAAGTCCGTGGACCAGCGGCACGACAAGTCCGTGGACCAGCGGCACGACAAGTCCGTGGACCAGCGGCACGACAAGTCCGTGGACCAGCGGCACGACAAGTCCGTGGACCAGCGGCACGTGTTGTTAAACAAGTGTAAACATGAATGCCACCATAGGTGTCAGTATGTGCTGCTGGGAAATGTTTTAAAAAACAACACACACAAAAAACGACACGTTTACCTCGGTACAACAAACAAAATGTGCAATGTCAAAAGTGTGTGCGCGAGTCGTTTATCTGTGTAGATTATGAGACCGATGTCAGTATGTGGTTTGTGAGGATGTTTTGTGAAACAGATGAGAACGTGGTGTGTTGAGGTTGCGGTACACAGAGCGAGGCTGACCAGGCAAAAGGAACACCCACCCAACACTCCGATCTCCAGGCCTGCCAGTCCAGCTTCAATCTTGGGGTAGATATCCGACAGACCAAAGTCCACAGCGATGGTCTTGGTCTCCACCTTGTATTGCTCCTCTGTAAACAGGAGGTAAACAGTTGATGTTAACGGTGGGACATTATTACAATATTCCATTAATGATGAGCAGTACATATTCGAGGAGAGATTTATATGGTTGTCTGGCTGTGTTTCAATGTTTTCCTAATCAGTTATAGTTTCAGTGCAGACAGGAGGCAGCAAAGCTCACTTTGCGTTCTAATGTTATGTAGAGACAACTTGGAAAAAAACACAAAAAACACAAAAAACAACAAAAAACACGCCCATCAAGTAGTCTCCACTTCCTATGGCCTACATACTCACACATTCATACGTTATCATCAGTCAGCCCATTCACTGACTGCACTAAGCACGTTCCATGTCCCATCCAACAGGAGATCGATCCCTCTTTCAACAACAAAAATTCCATTGAATTTTTTTTTTAATCAGCAGTATGAAAATACACAACTTTACCGACTCGAACAGGAGTGGGCGGTGTAGACAAACCAAAAAAACTCCTTTCCCTCTTCTCCTTTAACACTCTTGCTGCAATTAGAATGTAGAATACTCATTTGTCTGATGTGCGCCCCGGTAAGATGCGAGATAAAAATTCAGGGGGATGTGCCAAGTCACAGAGAGGGATATTTCTGAACACAGCCAGGAGTCACCACTGCTGGATAAGGGGTGACATTTTAGTACAAGCCTTTGACAGATACCCTACATGACCAAAAGTATGTGGACACGTGCTCGTCAAACATCTCATTCAAAAATCATGGGCATTAATATGGAGTTGGTCCCTCCTTTGTTGCTGTAACAGCCTCCACTCTTCTGGGAAGGCTTTCCACTAGATGTTTGAATATTGCGGTGGGGACTCGTTTCCACTTCAGTCGCAAGAGCATTAGTGAGGTCGGGAACTGATGTTGGGCGATTAGGCCTGGCTTGCAGGCGGCATTCCAATTCATCCCAAAGGTGTTCGATGGGGTTGAGGTCAGAGCTCTGTGCAGACCAGTCAAGTTCTTCCACACCGATCGACAAACCATTTCTGTATGGACCTTGCTTTGTGCAGAGGCATTGTCATGATTGTAACAGGAAAGGGCTGTCTATAATGTCATTGTATGCTGTAGCGTTAAGATTTCCCTTCACTGGAACTAAGGGGCTCAAACCATGAAAAACAGCCTCAGACCATTATTCCTCCTCCACCAAACTTTACAGTTGACACTATGCAGTCGGGAAGGTAGTGTTCTCCTGGCATCCGCTAAACCCAGATTAGTCAGTCGGAATGCTAGATGGTGAAGCGTGATTGATCACTCCAGAGAAGGCGTTTCCACTGCTCCAGAGTCCAACGGCGGCGAGCTTTACACCACTTCCGCTTGGCATTGCGTATGGTGATCTTAGGCTTGTGTGTGGCTGCTCAGCCATGGAAACCCATTTCATGAATCACCTGACAAACAATTATTGTGCCGATGTTGCTGCGAGGCAGTTTGGAACTTGGTAGTGAGTTTTGTAACCGAGGAGACTATTTTTTTTTACGCGCTACAGCACTCACCGGTGATGTTTGGTGAGCTTGTTTGGTCTATCACTTAGCAGGCTGAGCTGTTGTTGCTCCTAGACATTCTCACTTCACAATAACAGCACTTACAGTTGACCGGGGAAGCTCTAGCAGGGCATCCTGATGGTGCCATGTCGAAAGTCACTGAACTCTTCAGTACGGGCCATTCCACTGCCCATGTTTGTGTATGGTGGTTACATGGCTGTGTGCTCGATTCTATACATCTGTCAGCGATGGGTGTGGCTGAAACAGCTAAATCCACTCATTTGAAAGGGTGTCCACATACTTTTGGACACGTAGTGTACAACGCAGGCATGCCCACGCGGACATCTTCATCTT
Organism: Oncorhynchus masou masou; assembly: GCF_036934945.1. Taxonomy (NCBI): domain Eukaryota; kingdom Metazoa; phylum Chordata; class Actinopteri; order Salmoniformes; family Salmonidae; genus Oncorhynchus; species Oncorhynchus masou. The sequence continues at coordinate 66,449,025 of NC_088226.1, read as the reverse complement.
CCCACACACCGTGCCCTCAACCCGACAGCTTTCCATGACGATCTGAAGGGATTCCAGGCTTCCACCTGAAGGGATTCCAGGCTTCCACCTGAAGGGATTCCACTTCAGTCGCAAGAGCATTAGTGAGGTCGGGAAGCCTGGAATCCCTTCAGGTGGAAGCCTGGAATCCCTTCAGGCTTCCACCTGAAGGGATTCCAGGCTTCCACCTGAAGGGATTCCAGGCTTCCACAGACAGGAGTGTGTATCCCCATGTGATATACAGTTCCTGTAATGATGTACAGGCTAGCCTTTAGTAAAGGCTGGGGAATCTTTAAACTGGCCCCCCATCTTACATGTCAGCAGACCTGGTGCGCGCACACACACACACACACACACACACACACACAACTCCAAATCAAATTTTCTTGGTTACATACACATGGTTAGCAGATGTTAATGCAAGTATAGTGAAATGCTTGTGCTTCTAGTTCAGACAGTGCAGTAATATTTAACAAATCACACACACCTAAAGGGATGGAATAAGAATATGTACATATAAATATATGGATGACCGAGCGGCATAGGCAAGATGCAGGAGATGGTAAAATACAGTATATAGACATCTACATATATACACATGAGATGAGTAATGCAAGATATGTAAACATTATTAAAGTGACGTTAAAGTGAATATAGTGATCCACCCATTAGCATTGGGATGACTGCCAGACAGTCAGAAAGAGGTGCACACACACACACACACACCTCACACACACAAAGCTGCCTGGCGACGTCATCCAGCTTGTCCTGGGAGCAACTGATGAGCATCATGGCAAACCCTTTTCCAGCAAGCTGAGAAGGAGGGGTGAGAAGACGAGGTATACCTGAACACCACCACTCCAGTATACCTGAACACAGTCACTGAACACCACCACTCCAGTTACTGAAGACCATACTGAACTTGAATGGGAGACTCAATAGGAATCAAGCTACGCTGTTGCACGGGCCAACTACTACGTCTCGACTGGGAGAGAGACCTGTAGCACGGGCCGACCAGCTACCACGTCTTGACTGGGAGAGAGACCTGTAGCACGGGCCGACCAGCTACCACGTCTTGACTGGGAGAGAGACCTGTAGCACGGGCCGACCAGCTACCACGTCTTGACTGGGAGAGAGACCTGCAGCACGGACCGACCAGCTACCACGTCTTGACTGGGAGAGAGACCTGCAGCACGGACCGACCAGCTACCACGTCTTGACTGGGAGAGAGACCTGTAGCACGGGCCGACCAGCTACCACGTCTTGACTGGGAGAGAGACCTGCAGCACGGGCCGACCAGCTACCACGTCTTGACTGGGAGAGAGACCTGTAGCACGGGCCGACCAGCTACCACGTCTTGAATGGGAGGGAGAGACCTGTTGCATGGGCCGACCAGCTACTATGTCTGGGCTTTTACTACTACTCTAAAACACATGGCCCAATGACAAGGGTTCTCCAACTCAACATGGAACTGTGTGTGTGTGAGAGGAACTGAGTAGAAGCCTGGGAACCACTGCTCTTGTGTTTTTCTATGGAGGAAATGAAATAATTGGCCCATGCAGGAAACTCACCTTCTCTGCATAGACTTTCCCGATTCCATCTGTGGCTCCCGTCACAACTGGAGATAAAAAGAGAAAATAGGGAGAAGTCAGTACAGGGAGGCCGGTACAGGGAGGCCGGTACAGGGAGGCCGGTACAGGGAGGCCGGTACAGGTCCTCATAACATTTCAGCCTGGTGCCAAATCACTATACACCACACCTCAAACTGTATGGACTGCTAACATATAGTGGGGAATATATGACAACCAATATATTGGGGGTCTAACATACTGAACAAAAAGCAACACCACATGCAACTATTGCTACGATTTTACTGACTTAAAGGTCATATAATAATAATAAATAATAAGTCAAATGAACTGAATTAGTTAGGTCCTAATCTATGGATTTCACAAGACTGGGCAGGGGTGCAGCCATGGGTGGCCCTGAGAGGGCATAGGCCCACCCACTGGGGAGCCAGACCCACCCACTGGGAAGCCAGACCCACCCACTGGGGAGCCAGACCCACCCACTGGGGAGCCAGACCCAACCAATCAGAGGTTTTCCCCACAAACAGGCTTTATGACAGACAGAAATACGCCTCAGTTTCAGCCGTCCAGGTGGCTGGTCTCAGACGACCCCGTAGGTGAAGAGGCCGGATGTGGAGGTCCTGGGCTGGAATGGTTACATGTGGTCTGTGGTTGTGAGGCTGGTTGGACATACTACCAAATTGGATGGATTATCTTGGCAAAGGAGAAATACTCACTAACAGGGATGTAAGCAAAACATTTTAGAGAAATAAGCATATGGAAAATGTCTGAAATCTTTTATTTCAGCTCATGAAACATGAGAGCAACATGTTATATTTTTGTTCAGTATACATTAACATGAAGAATCCCCATGCATTTCCTGTCAAGGCTTTCAAAAGAAACTCATTGCAGAGAATTCCTTTATTTTAGCTAAATTGTGACGCCATAATTTCTGGTCAGACTGCTTTTCGGATGATCAAAACAGCAACAGTGGAGCAACAGTTTCCACAGCACTGGAGCCTTCACAGGTGACTGGAGCCTTCACAGGTGACTGTATGGCAAGCGGTTCAAATAGAACATCTGTGTCAACAGCAAATCAGTCAAGGAGACACACCCAACAACGTTCTTAATCCACATGACAACGCACAAACGTGGAACTGAAAGAAAATAAACTAGTATAAATTCTACAACGTTATCAGTAAGCTACGCTGACTCATTTTAAAATGAGGCCTCTTGACAAATGGTCTTTACAGTTGGCTGAAGAGAAGGGTCTATTAAACAAGTGGTTATAACAAAGACTAAAGACAGCGGAGCCCAAGCAGGATAGATGGATGTACAAGGAGCCCGGACTGATGTTCTAGTGACATTCTCTGCTCTTCTTGTCAGGAGGGAGCACTGCTATTTTTAGACAGCTTCTGCCCTTCATCCCCTAGTCCCTGCCTGACTGATCAACACACCTCTCACTACCCAAAGCCATCAGATACAGGATGTTCAGGGTGGGAAGTGGGTACCAATGCTTACCATCACCCCACCCCAAAACCATCATGCACAATGAGTAGCACTGTAGCAGAGGAACCAACCCACAGATGATGAAAGATTCATGCAGGCAGTAGCCATTATTATCTAGCACCGAGCTGGAGGGGGGGGTGATGACGAACAAGAAACACAAGAGGGAGGGAGAGCAGGGATCCTAGGGGTGGCTAAAAATAGAAAGAGAGCAGAATAATGAGAAGAGGGAGAGTGAACAAAAAAAGGAGGGAGAGCGCAGAACAGAGTGAAAAGAGAAGCAGATTCCCTGGCCATCTTAAGAATTAAAGCTCTCCTGGGCAGAAAGGCATCAATGGGCAACTTGACTGCATCACATCAGGTTGACAACAACAAGTGGAGTCTGAGGGATGGAGAGGAGGGTATTCACAAGATGGAGTTAGAGAAAGAAACACTATGTTAACAGGTCAGTCCATCCCTCTACAGGAAAAACAGAGAATTCAGGGCTCCCTGAAATGATGCAAGGTATATTGATCCCATGTCTCAACGTATAGGGTACAAATCCGTGTGTGTGGAATGATGTTACATTTCAGATGTACTTTTATCACCTAAAATGGTGGACCGCGTTTGACCCGGGTCCAATAAAGTAGCAACAGCAACAAACTGGACAGTTTAATCGCAATCTCTTCCGTCAAAGACGCAAATCATGGAAACTCTTACTGACAGTTGTGGCTGCTTTGCGCGATGTATTGTTGTCTTTTATCTTCTTGCCCTTTGTGCTGTTGTCTGTGCCCAATAATGTTTGTACCATGCTGTGTTGTCATCTTAGGTCTCTTTATGTTGTGTTGTCTCTTGTTGTGATGTGTGTTTAGTCCTATATTTTTTATTAAATTAATTTTGTATTTTTTATCCCAGCCCCCGTCCCCACGAGGCCTTTTATTAGGCTATAATTTTAAATAAGAATTTGTTCTTAACTAGTTAAATAAAAAAGGTTAAATAAATTTAAAATATACCAATGTAGCACACTAGAGGGAATAGGAGCCATTTCAGACCCATTCATAGACTGCTAGAGGGAATAGGGGCCATTTCAGACCCATTCATAGACTGCTAGAGGGAATAGGAGCCATTTCAGACCCATTCATAGACTGCTAGAGGGAATAGGAGCCATTTCAGACCCATTCATAGACTGCTAGAGGGAATAGGAGCCATTTCAGACCCATTCATAGACTGCTAGAGGGAATAGGAGCCATTTCAGACCCATTCATAGACTGCCCCATTGTGAGGTACTCTTGTGAAATGGAATAAAACAATAGATGAAAAAGATGCTGGAAAATCATTCATTCAACAATTCCACTCATCAACCCAGAAAGGAACATTGTGTCCAAACTTCTCATTGTTAAAATTCAGTCACACACACACACCAGGGCTACAAGAAGAATGGTTCATTCCCCTCACGTGAAGCGAGAGTTAAGTCGGTGACAATCCTCACAGAAAAGGGGCTACGCAAGCAGCCGTGAGTGATATTACAGCAGCTGACGCTTCTCTACTGGGAGGACAGAAACAATGACAACCAATATGGGGGGAGGGGTTACTGTGTGTGGATCCATAGAGCCCTTGTTAAGTGTTGAATTGAAATGTAGAACGCCTCATTGGCACGAATGTTTCACTCCCATCTTATCTACCTTCAAGATACAGAAAATTATCCTAAATGCCATTTTGGCTCAATGATGCCCCGAGTGGGGAGGGCATCAGTTGCACGTAACAGAGGTAGCTGCTGTATATCGACGTCCCCCCCGTCCGCACAGCGGAGCTGCCCCTGCCGCAACAAGCTGAGCTCTTCCCTCCACAGACCCCTTATGGCTACCCAGTCGCATCAAGCAACCTGGAAAACACATACTGGAGCCTGGAGCCTCATGCAACAGAGATTATTTAGACCTTGTCAAGGAATTGACACTGAAAAGGGGGGGGGGGGGTAGAAAACAATATTGTGTCCTATCGTGTCTGCACTCAGCAATGCATTCTCCCTAACGGAAGACACATAGGAGCAGTGCAAGGATCCTTATTTTAGCCTCCTATTGCAGCACAGTTCATGGCTGTATACAATATAGCACTGTAGCAAATTAAAAATGGGTACCATACTACAAGTGGATCCCTGTCTCTGTGAGGCGAAGCAAGCCTCTCTCCTCTCATTACATAAACTGTCCCACCCCTCTTCCTCCTATCAACAATCCACCCCCTCCCAAGAGAGGAGTGTGTGGTGGGGAGGGTGAGGGCTGCAGTAGAAGAGCCAACGTGCCCTCCATCCACCACCATCTCAGACACATGCTGCTTTAAATAGCAGGAGAAGAAGAAAGTCACATGGGCAAACAAACAAAACAGAAGAAAGAAAATACTGCAGAGCAAAATCAGCTGAGAGAAAATACATCTTTTAAAGTCTACTTCAGAGCCACCCAGGACCAAAAATAGCATCTATATTTAGGTCACAAAAATATATAAAAATCAATAGTTTATTTTTCTTCACATCTCAACTTCTCTCGGGGGGGGTTGGAGAGAGGAAACTTTAGGGCAACTTGTTGCTTTCTAATCTCCCCCCCCCATTGATGCCTAGTTAGTGCATTGAAAGATAACTTATTAAAGATTGACATCAATAAATAGGATTTTATTTCAAATGATAACATACTGTAACTGAAACCAGAACAGGCAATCCTTTAAGAATGATTTAACTGCAGATTCTTGAACACAATTCCTAAATTAAAGCCACTTAAGGTCATTCAATGTGTAAAATATATAAAGCAACACATATTGGTCAGTCTTCTGCAGTGAATTGTATTCAGTTCTCCCCCATTACAGAAGAGTGACACTGCTAAGGTGGGACCTCCAAACAGAAAGACAATAGAAAAGAGTTAGGTTCAAACCATTCAGACTGACTAAACAGAACAAGTGGACAGGAACAGCACCTTGTGGGATTATTTTTATCGTGGTGACAAAGTGTAGGTGACCGGGGGGGGGGGGTGAAGGGAGAAAGATGAAAAGGAAAGAGAGGGGATGATAAAAAAAAGGCCAAGAGCAGGATGGAGAGATGAGAGATGCTGCCGGACAGAGAAGAGTGGTGGAGAGGGGTGCTGATGGGGGGAGTTTGAAATGAGGAGCTGCAGCATTCTTTACCCGGAGCATGTTCGTCACATGAACTGCAGCGCCGCGCGCTCTCTCTCTCTCTCTCTCTCGCACAACTCTTTCAAACACACACACACCACTAGGGGGAAGCACATTCACAAGCATAGATGGAGCTGCAGACCATTCCTGAGTAACAGACACACTGGGGATACATTTCGTTCCTTACAATGAATGAAACGCTGCTCTAACCCCACAGCCACTACCAGCGTCTCCACACCCCCCTCCCGGCGTCTCCACCCCCCCACCACTACCCACCCCCCCCCCCGGGCGTCTCCACACCCACCCCCCCCCCGGCGTCTCCCGGCGTCTCCCCCCCCACCACTACCCCCCGGGCGTCTCCACACCCCCCCCCCTCCCGGCGTCTCCACCCCCCACCACTACCCCCCGGACGTCTCCACACCCACCACCACCACCCCCCTCCCGGCGTCTCCACACCCACGACGGCATCTCCCCCCCCTCCCGGCGTCTCCACACCCACTACTACCCCCCCTCCCCCCTCCACACCCCTACCCCCTCCCGGCGTCTCCACCCCCCCCCACCACTACCCCCCCTCCCGGCGTCTCCACACCCACTACTACCCCCCCTCCCCCCCCCCTCCCGGCGTCTCCACCCCCCTCCCGGCATCTCCACACCCACTACTACCCCCTCCCGGCGTCTCCACACCCACTACTACCCCACCCCCCACCACTACCCCCCTCCCGGCATCTCCACTACTACTCCCCCTCCCGGCGTCTCCACCCCCCTCCCGGCATCTCCACACCCACCACCCCCCCTCCCGGCGTCTCCACACCCACCACCACTACTACTACCCCCCCGGGCATCTCCACACCCACCACCACTACCCCCTCCCGGCGTCTCCACACCCACTACTACCCCCCCCCTCCCGGCGTCTCCACCCCCCCTCCCGGCATCTCCACACCCACTACTACCCCCCCTCCCGGCGTCTCCACACCCACTACTACCCCCCTCCCGGCGTCACCCCACTACCCCCCCCTCCCCGGCGTCTCCCCCCCTCCCGGCGTCTCCACATCCCCCACCACTACACCCCCCCCGGGCGTCTCCACACCCACCCCCCCCCCACTACCCCCGGACGTCTCCACACCCACCACCACTACCCCCCCCTCCCGGCGTCTCCACACCCACTACTACCCCCCTCCCGGCGTCTCCACACCCACTACTATCCCCCCCCTCCCGGCGTCTCCACACCCACTACTACCCCCCCTCCCGGCGTCTCCATCTCCACACCCCCCTCCCGGCGTCTCCACCCCCCACCACTACCCCCCCTCCCGGCGTCTCCACACCCACTACCCCCCCCTCCCGGCGTCTCCACACCCACTACTACCCCCCCTCCCGGCGTCTCCACACCCACTACTACCCCCCTCCCGGCGTCTCCACACCCCCACTCCCGGCATCTCCCCCCCTCCCTCCCTCCCGGCGTCTCCACACCCACCACCACTACCACCCCCCTCCCTCCCGGCATCTCCCACACCCACCACCCCCCCGGCGTCTCCACCCCCCACTCTCCACACCCCCCCCACTACTACCCCCTCCCGGCGTCTCCACACCCACCACCAATACTCCCCCCTACCGGCGTCTCCACACCCCCCTACCGGTGTCTCCACACCCACCACCACCACCTACCCCCCCCTACCGGCGTCTCCACACCCCCCACCACTACTACCCCCCCCCCCCTACCGGCGTCTCCACACCCCCACCACTACTACCGGCGTCTCCACACCCCCCCCTACCGGCGTCTCCACACCCCCCACCACTACCCCCCCCCCCCCTACCCACCCCCCCCTACCGGTGTCTCCACACCCACCACCACTACTAGCTCCCCCCCCTACCGGCGTCTCCACACCCACCACCACTACTCCCCCCCCCACCGGCGTCTCCACACCCACCACCACTACTACTCCCCCCCGGCGTCTCCACACCCACCACCACTACTCCACACCCCCCACTACTACACTTAAAGAAAAATTGCCATGGTGGCATATAAGAAAACCACCCCCCATATAAGAAAAAAAAAAAAAACCAAATTAAACCCTAATTATCAATCATATTAATGTCACCTGTTGTACAGTGAGGTAGGCTAGTGGCAGCCTGCCAAACCTCAATGTGTAACAATCAATGTGGAGATTTATAATAGGTATGGTTACATACGAACGTCTGCGCAACATGAGAATGATTTTTTGAATCTATGGCAAGGCAATAACCGATTACAGAGCTAGAGCGCAGACAAACCCGAACCCCGAGGCATAGAAACCGAGAGTCGATCAAACTATGTCCTTTTGCATTATATCAAGGTGACACGTGTCAGATTCCTTAAACGCATCAAATTATGTATCAAATTAAAATATAATTACAAACCCAGACATTTTTTTGACAAACGTGCGTCATGATGCAGAGAAAGATGTGGCCGTTTTGCATATTCTAAGGTAAAAACCTATCCCGATGCTATGGAGTGCGCGCTGGGCCAATTGCGCAGCAAGACGAAAACGCGCTTCTCCTCCAGATGCAGTAGTATTCTCGAAAGAGGAGACTGGATAACTGGGTCAAGCTATGCCAAAGCTATTTCAACGAGACTAGTCTCCGCATTATGCGGTAGGGTAGCCTAGTGGTTAGAGCATTGGACTAGTAACCGGAAGGTTGCAAGTTCAAACCCCCGAGCTGAAAAGGTACGAATCTGTCGTTCTGTTCCTGAACATGCAGTTAACCCACTGTTCCTAGGCCGTCATTGAAAATAAGAATTTGTTCTTAACTCACTTGCCTAGTTAAATAAAGGTAAAATAAAAAAAATGCAAAGACACGATTCTTAAAATGTCTACACAGCGAAGACAAACTTCTAGATTACCAAAACGGAGACAGAAAGCCCTATAGTTTAACAAAAAAATAAAAATAAATTTGAAACAAGAAAAAACGGTCTGGATACGAATTAGGCCAAATACAGACAGAGGCAAAGAAACTAATAATCAAAGATCAATACATTTGATAACCCATTGCGTCAACAAAAAAACATGGTAACACAGTACGCATGACCAAATATATAAAACTGTTGAATAACCTAACTATGTCAACATTAGGAATCTATATGTATAGAATTGGGCATGTTGTTCCTACAGCAAGTGGATGGGCATTTGTTGCCCAGTGTGCCGCTGGATGAATGCTCACAACACATGACAGATCTCTGAATGAGTGCACAACCTGCGCAAATTGGTTTGTGGTTCATCTGTACTGGACATCTTCGTCGATTCTAAAGGAGGGCGAAAAACAACGCTGGTTTGGGTTCTGGAACATCAGTCAGAGGTGCTGAAGTGCGGGTGTTGCGCACACACACATTTAGCCAATAAGCATGATCTTGTTAACCAGTTAGTGCGTTTACTCGATAGCCCTGTTACACAACTCAACTTTCTAATGTCGCTGATACGTCAAAAATGACAATACAGTTTTTTTGGGGAATTGCAAAGTTTCCCTGAAATATCCCAATGTTGACATTTTATTGTCGAGTTTAGGGCTTATTGAACAGCATTCGTGACTTGGGTTTTTTCGTAAGGAATTCGTGTGACCAACTCACCTGCCCATTTGCCCAATTTCGGAGAGAGCAACTGTCCATTTCCCAAGACCCAAATCCGAAAACCCTGGACGAGTCGGTGGAGCACCCATAAAGACAGTGAGGCCACGGTGAATGTCCCGACCCAGAAGAGCGGCGTCTCGGTCATATGAAGCATGTGGTCCAACTTCAACGAATGCATGACAGCGGCTTTTCTGTGACTGTGTGGAGACCTCAAATTTAGGCAACGTGCTCTAATTTCAAGACACACGGTGAGTCCCTTTATAAGGTGGTTGTAGCGTCACACTCCCACAACTCCCCCAACACTCGTCTATCCAGATTTAAGCACACGCCCACCACCTACTCTACGGCTGCCTGCCAACCCACCTCCACTCCTGATTGGCTACAACAGCTGTCTACCAATAGAAACGGCCCACACTTTGGTGAATTTACATGTCAATCACGAAGAGTCTATTTCCATTCATGCAATTTTTTGTATGAAGGAGGGGGGGGGGGGGTCACATGTAGGTCCTAGGTGAGGAGCGATTGGGCGCACATTACGGCAACTTCTTTTCCGAGCCTTTTATTGGCTCGAGTCGAACAGGTTTTTCAGTTTCAGTCAGGGTTATGAAACCCTCCAAATCCACGCGTTCAAAAAAAAAACTGTCCACACCACTTTATGAATGGAAGGATGCTCCGATTGGTTGAACAATAATCTATCCACCAGCCTCCCAGTGTGCTTTTGGAAAGACGCCATTCGATAAAGAAATGTCTATCATTGTTATCAGCGCGCACCCTTCTGGACATGACTCATTCGCCTATTTTAAGCACCCTGGTACCATTATATTGATAATTACAACATGTGATAGGGTATGTGTAAGTAAGCATTTTACTGTTAGTCTAAACATATTGTTTACGAAGCATGTGACGAATGCAATTGTATTTTATTTGACATTTCATAGTTAAAGCTTATAAGTACACGCGTGTTTTTTTTGCTTACATTTTATGAGAGCTCGAGGCGCGCGTGAACAAGAGCAACCCCCCCCCATAAAAACTACATACCCCATCTGGCCGATTTCATTCTATTCTCATGTTTCGCGAGACTACTGTCTCGCCATAGTAAATCAAAGATGGTGGATGAATAAAGATGTCCCACTCCCACAGCTGTGACAAAAAAAAATCTAAGTTCCGGTGTGCTTAAGGGGTCTCTCATTAGTACCAATGCATTAGCAGCGGTGTCTTGTCTGCTCACCAGAGAAAATGAGAGAGTGAGATGTCTCGCTTCCTCTTCTGTCTCTGAGTAAAATTTCCAAACACGGAAGAGGAGGGGCGGATGTGTGATTACATAAACAGAGAGACAGTCAGTGAATTTCTAACATTTTATTCCGTTGCACTGTACATTTGTGAGCCACAATGACATCTCGAACATGATTATTGAGAGAATATGCGTCTCCTTTGCGCGTTGTCACGACTGTGGAAAAATGTAGACTTGTTGTTGGGCATTTTGATGTACAGTGCGTCAGCCTGCAATCCAGACAGAGCGTCTCACAACAGTGTATCCTGGGATATTCTTGCCTTGAAGACACCCCGCTGTCGCCATAGTCTATTAGCTGTATGCCTGCACCGACATGTAAACTAAACATGAAATATGAACAAACCACAAATGCCTGAGAACATTTTACCAATGCAATGTGCTCAGCAAAATGTGCTCAGTAGGAAAAAACGATTGACTTTTGACAAGTCATCATTCAACATTTGCATTCTTTGACAGAAGTGAAGATCATTCGATATATACGTGATAGGTAGCGCCTACGTTATGGCTTGGATGAACTGGCGTTTCAGACGTTTATCTCACTTTTGTAACGTAGCCTATTTGGCATAGTAGCAGATTTACAGAATATTCTTACATTATTAATATATCTCTTCAGGTGATAGGATATTACTCAAACAGGGGCTATTCATTAAGAGGTAGCCTATTTTATTTATCATCCTGCTTAGATAGCTTATGACTTAACTTTACCAACTATAGTGCCATTTTATAAAGATCCATCAGAATTCATCTCTAAATTAAAGACAGCAACAACAAAAAAACGGGAAAAAAACATTTACAACCAATGAAAAGATATCTCAGCATTTGAGCTCTTATGAGTGTGCTTCAAAGGGACATGACTTACAGTCTATACCCATCAAATGAATACAACAATTCCACATGTAATTGTAAATTAGGATAGAAATACATTCAGCACTCTTCACATGTCACGTCCATCTGTTTTTGTGAGTTACGTCAGTAGTAGTTATTCACACTGCTCTGAGCCCCCACCACGAACATCTGAAAAACAGTGATTATGCGTCAGCCATAACATTAGCAATACACAATGACACCCCAGCCAAAAATAGATACTTTTTTTTAAAGGCCCAAAAATAAGAGGTGAAAACAACAATTCATCACCCCGTTCACGCACAGATATTTCAGAATGATTTCATAACAATCACATCAATGCTGAAAATATCCAACACCTCGTCTCCAATGAAGAAGTAGTTATATAACTACTCACAACAACTTCCTCAATCTGTCATTATGATTTTCTGCCATGGTTTCAAATATGACAATGCACAATAAACAAAACAATTGTAAGTAAATATTCTACACGACCGTGTCAGCTACTCAAACACCCAGCAGTTTATTGAGCAATAATTCCATACATCATGCCACGCAACAACATTTTCTATTTTAGAGAATATACACACACACATATATATATATATGTATATGTGGGTGTATATTCTCTCTCTATATATATATATATGTGTGTGTTTGCATATGCATTTATGTATATATGTATATGTGTGTGTATATTCTCTCTATATATATATATATATATATATATATATATATGTGTGTGTGTTTGCATATGCATTTATGTGTATATGTGTGTGTATATTCTCTCTCTCTCTCTCTCTATATATATATATATATATATATGTGTGTGTTTGCATATGCATTTATGTATATGTGTGTGTATATTCTCTCTCTCTATATATATATATGTATATGTGTGTGTATATTCTCTCTCTCTATATATATATATGTGTGTGTTTGCATATGCATTTATGTATATATGTATATGTGTGTGTATATTCTCTCTCTCTCTCTCTCTCTCTCTCTCTCTCTCTATATATATATATATATATATATATATGTGTGTGTGTGTGTGTTTGCATATGCATTTTTGTTAATGGAACATCACGTGATGAATTCTAGACAGGTATGTATTTATAAAGACCTATACGCAGACACACAGCGATTATACATCAACAGAAATAGTGTCCCCGGTAACACATTAAAAATAAGGCATTTATTGACATTGCAACAGCCCATTTGATGGAAAATATAAAACACATTTCAGCGTTAGGAGTTCAAAGGACGTCTGTATATTCTAGTGGTCTAATCCACACACACACACACACACACCCTTCCAGACACCCGTCTTACATACTGTATACTGACACACACTCTTGAAACAGACAAACACACTATTTTAGCTCTCTCTCTCACACACACACACACACCCTTCCAGACACCTGTCTTACATACTGTATACTGACACACACACTCTTGAAACAGACAAACACACTATTTTAGCTCTCTCTCACACACATACACACACACACCCTTCCAGACACCCGTCTTACATACTGTATACTGACACACACTCTTGAAACAGACAAACACACTATTTTAGCTCTCTCTCACACACACACACACACACCCTTCCAGACACCTGTCTTACATACTGTATACTGACACACACACTCTTGAAACAGACAAACACACTATTTTATCTCTCTCACACATACACACACACACACCCTTCCAGACACCCCTCTTACATACTGTATACTGACACACACACTCTTGAAACAGACAAACACACTATTTTAGCTCTCTCTCTCTCACACACACGCACACACCCTTCCAGACACCTGTCTTACATACTGTATACTGACACACACACTCTTGAAACAGACAAATACACTATTTTATCTCTCTCACACATACACACACACACACCCTTCCAGACACCCCTCTTACATACTGTATACTGACACACACACTCTTGAAACAGACAAATACACTATTTTATCTCTCTCTCTCTCCCTCTCACACACACACACACACACACACACACCCTTCCAGACACCCCTCTTACATACTGTATACTGACACACACACTCTTGAAACAGACAAACACACTATTTTATCTCTCATACACACCACACACACAATATTATTTGGGAGTTCAAAGGCTGTCTGTATATTGTAGTGGTCTAATCCTGCATCATCTGTATAACTGGCTGTATGAACCGGCTAAGAAACACTACTCTGCTGTCAGACAGTCCCTCTAGCTCTTCAATCTCTTCAATAAATAAATGTCCTGTAATATGTTTTAACTGTCCTGTCTTCTAGTTAGGCCAAGTAGTGTGTATTTTCAGTGCAATTTGTAATGAAGTAAAATCCGTCTTTTTCTTCCATTTTTTCTTTCAAGTCAAATGCATCCTATTTGACTTAAACACCTTTCAGCGTCGTGTGCAGTTGGAATGGGACATACAACTCATTCGGAATTATAGAAAATATATGAACTCTCATCTTGACAATATTCGGAAACACCTGGGTGTTGCATACATTTCCCCTGAAACACACAGTTACTCCACTAGTATCTTTCCCCTCTCTTTTGACCAGGGCATATACATTCCCCCCCATTTCAAACAATCACCATGTGTATGTTTATCTCTGTTTTGTACTTAAAGTTCACATTTGACATTTGTAATAAAAATATACCAATCAATAAATTATCTGATGTGTAAGTGTTTAAAGTGGCCCCTTGAAGTCATACAAGAGAGCGCAACAGTTCAGCACCACCGTTCAGTGGACAGCGACACTCCTCTCACAGCCCCCAGCTCGGCTGCTCATTGTGCTCCAATATTATGTCCTCTCAATATTAAAGCAATTGTTCATGATGTTTAGGGAACTTTTTCTCCACATACAAGGTATGTACAAATATGCATAGAGCTGTGCGTACATTTTTCAAGCTCTTCCCTGCTGGCACATGCTGCATGTACAACAAAATACAACGTGAATTTACAGACCTTGCATTTTAAAAAATCGGATCAATTCTAACCTGGTCACAATTCCACACTGAAACTGCCATATTAAGGCAACCTAATTGCTCTTATCTTTGACAACATTTGTAATACACAATGTAATATCTGCGTAAAGAGTAAAGAACAAATGACCCGGTTTCTGGACACACGTATGATTCTGTCTCAGTACCACAGTTTTCAAATATACCATCAAACCGCCTGCTCCTTCACAAACGAGTAGAGCGTGTTCACACTGAGAAGAACAGCAATACTTTACAGAGCCCAAGCACAGTCTTGCCATGTTTGTATCAAGAATTTCAGTTCTAACTTCATCAAACACTCCCTAACAAAACTAACAAGCAATTTACTAATGTCTTACTTTTAGGACAGAGAACATAAGACATTTTGATAAGTAATTAACGGCTTTCTAATATTTAGAGAAATTACAGTACCGTGATAATATCTGGTTAAATCAAATCAGTAGGCCACACAAGGTCCTACTTATAGGCTACATGATTTTGCAAGCAAAAGAGTCTAACTATATAATGCTAAAATGTAATACATTTCTTAGGGGTACATAAAATCTTTTTCAATCAATATATTCATACACATCCTCTACACATATCTCTTTCTCTCTCTCACACACACACATATACACACACGTGCAAACACACACACACACACGTGCAAACACACACACACACACAAGCACTTCTCCTGTAATGCAAAGAATGATACATTTAATTTCATCCCCTCAATGCCATGTTTTTACCCACTGGGGAAAAGACTGGTTGAAACAACGTTGTTTCCACATCATTTCAATAAAAAAAAGTAATTTGATGATGCTGAATCAACGTGGAAAACTGATTGGATTTGCAAAAAGTCCTCAATGTAAGGGAATGTTGTATTATTTTTTCACCTAAATCAAATGACATGTTGAATTTTTTATAATTTTACATTCAATTCACGTTAGTTGACAACTAGATGTTGAATTGACGTCTGTGTCCAGTGGGTAGGTACTTAGAATAACATATTCTGTTTACTGTCTCTCTCCATCTCTCACCCAACTGTCTCTCTCCATCTCTCACCCAACTGTCTCTCTCCTTCTCTCTATCTCTCACCCAATTGTCTCTCTCCATCTCTCACCCAACTGTCTCTCTCCATCTCTCACCCAACTGTCTCTGTCTATCTCTCTCCCAACTGTCTCTCTCCATCTCTCTATCTCTCACCCAATTGTCTCTCTCCATCTCTCACCCAACTGTCTCTCTCCATCTCTCACCCAACTGTCTCTCTCCATTTCTCACCCAACTGTCTCTCTCCATCTCTCTATCTCTCACCCAATTGTCTCTCTCCATCTCTCACCAAACTGTCTCTCTCCATCTCTCACCCAACTGTCTCTCTCCATCTCTCACCCAACTATCTCTCTCCATCTCTCACCCAACTGTCTCTCTCCACCTCTCACTCAACTGTCTCTCTCCATCTCTCACCCAACTGTCTCCCTCTCTCACTCACCCAACTGCCTCTCTCCATCTCTCACCCAACTGTCTCTCTCCATCTCTCACCCAACTGTCTCTCTATCTCTCACCCAACTCTCTCCATCACTCCATCTCTCACCCAACTGTCTCTCTCCATCTCTACCTTTCACACACCCTTCAAATACACTATTCCTACACACACACACACACACACACACACACACACACACACACACACACACACACACACACACACACACACACACACACACACACACACACACACACACACACACCCTTACTTATCTTTACATGTTGGAGTTGAAAATGTTCACCTCAACCAAGACAATCATTACCAGTACAACTATTGTAAACTTTAACCTACAATTTCTCAAAGTAAATCTTAGAGCTTCAAGAACACTGACAATTCAAGAGCAAAATACGGATTATAGATCAGCTGCTAAAGATATTGAATGTGTGCTAACAGTCTCTTGGAACAAAGAAAAAACTATTTTCTCCTCTCACATTGAATTATCAATGGGATACTTCGCAAATGGAACAGGAAGATACAAAGAGAATACTCTTTGTCCCTTTTCTGTACTAAGAATACTCTGTAATTCTTCTGTTCTAAGAATACTCTGTAATTTGTATTTTCTAAGAATACTCATTGTAATTTTTCTGTTCTAAGAATACTCTGTAATTTGTATTTTCTAAGAATACTCATTGTCATTTTTCTGTTCTAAGAATACTCTGTAATTTGTATTTTCTAAGAATACTCATTGTCATTTTTCTGTTCTAAGAATACTCTGTAATTTGTATTTTCTAAGAATACTCATTGTCATTTTTCTGTTCTAAGAATACTCTGTAATTTGTATTTTCTAAGAATACTCATTGTCATTTTTCTGTTCTAAGAATACTCTGTAATTTGTATTTTCTAAGAATACTCATTGTGATTTTTCTGTTCTAAGAATACTCTGTAATTTGTATTTTCTACGAATACTCATTGTCATTTTTCTGTTCTAAGAATACTCTGTAATGTTTATATTCAAAGAATACTCTGTATTTTTTCTGTTCTGAGAATACTCATGGTCATTTTTCTGTTCTAAGAATACTCTGTAATGTTTATATTCAAAGAATACTCTGTATTTTTTCTGTTCTGAGAATACTCATGGTCATTTTTCCGTTCTAAAAATACTCTGTCATTGTTCTGTTCTAATCTCTTTATCAAACTAGATACTAGTTTTAGAGGACATGAGCTTTAAATCAATGACCAAAACAATATAATATGTTGAGAACAGAGGTATGTGCAGTTGTAAATGTGTGGCTTTATATGTGGATTTATATACAGGCATTGATATCAAACAAAGTGTTTGAAATGTATACATATTGTCTAAATGCATGATTTCCTTGGCTTGTTCTGAGTATCATCTCATAAATGGCATGGCACGAATCTGACACCAGAATGGCACCTACCCACGTCTGCCTGGTCTACATGAGACACCTTACTTTAACCATTGTTCATTTGAGTATTCTTCATGACAACGCATGCTGGGTAAAATGCTCATTTTTAAAGAAGCACACACTCAACAAGATACAGAGACAATGACTAACAAGATACAGAGACAATGACTAACAAGATACAGAGACAATGACTAACAAGACACAGAGACAATGACTAACAAGACACAGAGACAATGACTAACAAGACACAGAGACAATGACTTACAAGATACAGAGACCATGACTAACAAGATACAGTGACAATGACTAACAAGACACAGTGACAATGACTAACAAGACACAGTGACAATGACTAACAAGACACAGAGACGATGACTAACAAGATACAGAGACAATGACTAACAAGATACAGAGACAATGACTAACAAGATACAGAGACAATGACTAACAAGATACAGTGACAATGACTAACAAGACACAGTGACAATGACTAACAAGACACAGAGAGGATGATTAAGAGGACACAGAGAGGATGGAACCCTAAGCCTTGTTTCTATCCCTGACCTCTGGTACCGTAAATGTCAGAATAAGTGTGCTGATCTAGGATCAGCCACCCACCTGTTCATATAATCTTATCCATTGGGATCCAAAAGACAAAAAAGAGCCTACAACAGCACTCCTAATATGATATGCATGATCTTGTTCCCTCAGACACTGAATACACTGTATTCATGGTTTTACTTCCAATGAAATGTTAAGTTCTGCTTGAGAGACTCTCCTCAGAAAACAGTGCGGTCGGCAGTATTGTCAGCCTTTGAGATTTGTTTCGGAACAGATTAGGACAAAATTTGTGCAATTTCGTTATGTATCTAGACACAATCTAGAACTCGCTCTTTTTTCCCTCCAAGTTTGTTCTCTCTCTCTCTCTCCCCATCTCTCACTCGCTCACTCTCTCTTTCTCTCTCTTGCTCTCTCATAGTGCACGTGCCCCGCCCAAAATGGCCGTCATTCAGCGTACCTCCTCTCTGGTTGATACCCCCTGATACCTCCTCTCTGGTTGATACCCCCTGATACCCCCTGATAACTCCTCTCTGGTTGATACCCCCTGATACCTCCTCTCTGGTTGATACCTCCTGATACCTCCTCTCTGGTTGATACCTCCTGATACCTCCTCTCTGGTTGATACCCCCTGATACCTCCTGATACCTCCTCTCTGGTTGATACCTCCTGATACCCCCTGATAACTCCTCTCTGGTTGATACCCCCTGATACCTCCTCTCTGGTTGATACCTCCTCTCTGGTTGATACCCCCTGATACCTCCTCTCTGGTTGATACCCCCTGATACCTCCTCTCTGGTTGATACCTCCTGATACCTCCTCTCTGGTTGATACCCCCTGATACCTCCTCTCTGGTTGATACCCCCTGATACCTCTTCTCTGGTTGATACCCCCTGATACCTCCTCTCTGGTTGATACCCCCTGATACCTCCTCTCTGGTTGATACCCCCTGATACCCCCTGATACCTCCTCTCTTGTTGATACCCCCTGATACCTCCTCTCTGGTTGATACCCCCTGATACCTCCTCTCTGGTTGATACCCCCTGATACCTCCTCTCTGGTTGATACCCCCTGATACCTCCTCTCTGGTTGATACCTCCTGATACCTCCTCTCTGGTTGATACCCCCTGATACCTCCTCTCTGGTTGATACCCCCTGATACCTCCTCTCTGGTTGATACCCCCTGATACCCCCTGATACCTCCTCTCTGGTTGATACCCCCTGATACCTCCTCTCTGGTTGATACCTCCTGATACCTCCTCTCTGGTTGATACCCCCTGATACCTCCTCTCTGGTTGATACCCCCTGATACCTCCTGATACCTCCTCTCTGGTTGATACCTCCTGATACCTCCTCTCTGGTTGATACCCCCTGATACCTCCTCTCTGGTTGATACCCCCTGATACCTCCTGATACCTCCTGATACCTCCTCTCTGGTTGATACCCCCTGATACCTCCTCTCTGGTTGATACCCCCTGATACCTCCTGATACCTCCTGATACCTCCTCTCTGGTTGATACCTCCTGATACCTCCTCTCTGGTTGATACCCCCTGATACCTCCTCTCTGGTTGATACCCCCTGATACCTCCTGATACCTCCTGATACCTCCTCTCTGGTTGATACCCCCTGATACCTCCTCTCTGGTTGATACCTCCTGATACCTCCTCTCTGGTTGATACCTCCTGACACCTCCTCTCTGGTTGATACCTCCTGATACCTCCTCTCTGGTTGATACCTCCTGATACCTCCTCTCTGGTTGATACCCCCTGATACCTCCTCTCTGGTTGATACCCCCTGATACCTCCTGATACCTCCTGACACCTCTTCTCTGGTTGATACCTCCTGATACCTCCTCTCTGGTTGATACCCCCTGATACCTCCTCTCTGGTTGATACTCCCTGATACCTCCTGATACCTCCTGATACCTCCTCTCTGGTTGATACCTCCTGATACCTCCTCTCTGGTTGATACCTCCTGATACCTCCTCTCTGGTTGATACCTCCTGATACCTCCTCTCTGGTTGATACCCCCTGATACCTCCTGATACCTCCTGATACCTCCTCTCTGGTTGATACCCCCTGATACCTCCTGATACCTCCTGACACCTCTTCTCTGGTTGATACCTCCTGATACCTCCTCTCTGGTTGATACCTCCTGATAACTCCTGATACCTCCTCTCTGGTTGATACCTCCTGACACCTCTTCTCTGGTTGATACCTCCTGATACCTCCTGATACCTCCTCTATTGAACTTCTGGATTCTTCTCCTTCTATTTGACTCCCCCCCAGTTGTTTCGTACTCTTAGTCCATTTCTTTCCTCCATCTTCCTATTCCTCTCCTCCTCTTCTCCTCTTCTTCTCCCAGGATGTACAAATCTCTCCGTTTCACCACTCACCCATTCACAACATCCTGCCTTTAATAAATCTCCTATGAAAACAAGAGAAATACACAGACGCTACGAGACTCTGCTCATAACAATGGGAGTAATGAAGACACAGACGCCATGAGACTCTGCTCATAACAATGGGAGTAATGAAGACACAGACGCCATGAGACTCTGCTCATAACAATGGGAGTAATGAAGACACAGACGCCATGAGACTCTGCTCATAACAATGGGAGTAATGAAGACACAGACGCCATGAGACTCTGCTCATAACAATGGGAGTAATGAAGACACAGACGCCATGAGACTCTGCTCATAACAATGGGAGTAATGAAGACACAGACGCCATGAGACTCTGCTCATAACAATGGGAGTAATGAAGACACAGACGCCATGAGACTCTGCTCATAACAATGGGAGTAATGAAGACACAGACGCCATGAGACTCTGCTCATAACAATGGGAGTAATGAAGACACAGACGCCATGAGACTCTGCTCATAACAATGGGAGTAATGAAGACACAGACGCCATGAGACTCTGCTCATAACAATGGGAGTAATGAAGACACAGACGCCATGAGACTCTGCTCATAACAATGGGAGTAATGAAGACACAGACGCCATGAGACTCTGCTCATAACAATGGGAGTAATGAAGACACAGACGCCATGAGACTCTGCTCATAACAATGGGAGTAATGAAGACACAGACGCCATGAGACTCTGCTCATAACAATGGGAGTAATGAAGACACAGACGCCATGAGACTCTGCTCATAACAATGGGAGTAACACACTACTATTGCTATGAGGACAAAGTGACAAACACAATGTAAAACTCACATGTGCAGCAAATGATATTGTGTGCGCGCACACACACACACACACACACACACACACACACACACACACACACACACTCACCCACACTCACACGTGCGCATGTCGCCATTCAAGCAGTTTGGGTCTTTAAAATATACACAAACAGAGCATCCGATTTGTTAAACAATTTCTCCAAAATCATTTGGGTGTTGCTGGTTGTCTTAAAGCACTCTTACCATTAACAATTATATGAAAAATATTTTGGGAATCGGAGATACTTTAGTATAATTGGGATTTATGCCTGAAATGAAAGTAAAATAGTACAGATAAGGAAAGAAACAACAGCATTTCGGTAGGCCTAGGGTCCCCCAGGTTTCCCAGAAACCCCAGTTGGAAGATTCTCTGAATCAGGAGGGAATAAGCAGGAAATCTAGAAAGTTACCGGAATCTTCCAACCCTCGGTAGGGCCCACACATGGTGTTGTCACTCTGTTCACATTGCTTTAGGAACTCTGCCATTGCCCTGAGCTGAGCACATGCTACATGGGTGGACAGTAAATAACAGAGCACATGCTACATGGGTGGACAGTAATTAACAGAGCACATGTTCCATGGATGGACAGTAATTAACAGAGCACATGTTCCATGGGTGGACAGTAAATAACAGAGCACATGTTCCATGGATGGACAGTAATTAACAGAGCACATGTTCCATGGGTGGACAGTAATTAACAGAGCACATGTTCCATGGGTGGACAGTAAATAACAGAGCACATGTTCCATGGGTGGACAGTAATTAACAGAGCACATGTTCCATGGGTGGACAGTAAATAACAGAGCACATGCTCCATGGGTGGACAGTAAATAACAGAGCACATGTTCCATGGGTGGACAGTAAATAACAGAGCACATGTTCCATGGATGGACAGTAATTAACAGAGCACATGTTCCATGGGTGGACAGTAATTAACAGAGCAAAAGTTTCATGGGTGGACAGTAAATAACAGAGCACATGTTCCATGGGTGGACAGTAATTAACAAAGCACATGTTCCATGGGTAGACGGTAAATAACAGAGCACATGCTGCACGGGTGGACAGTAATTAACAGAGCACATGCTACACGGGTGGACAGTAATAACAGAGCACATGCTACATGGGTGGACAGTAAATAACAGAGTACATGGATGTCAGAAGGTGAATTCACCAATTTGTAAGTCGCTCTGGATAAGAGCGTCTGCTAAATGACTTAAATGTAATGTAAATGTACATGTTACATGGGTGGACAGTAAATAACAGAACACATGTTCCATGGGTAGACAGTAATTAACAAAGCACATGTTCCATGGGTGGACAGTAAATAACAGAGCATATGTTACATGGGTAGACAGTAATTAACAGAGCACCGTTGTTTTTCTGGTAGAAGGAGTAGTGCTCCCTTTTGGGTTGGGACTCTTGATGTTGGGTGTTACAGTCTCACCAGCCCACAGGCATCTCTGAACAGACTGTTCACAGTTCCTGGATGTGTTTGTAAGATTACACACTCAAAAACACAACTACATAAACGCACACACAAATGGCTAACTAACTTTCCTCCCAACAAAGGGACACCCCCTAACTCCACTGAAATGTCAAACATGCTAATTGCTAACCCGTTAGCTAACATTATTGCGACACCAATAATCACAAGACATTGATGTCTTGATCACAAAATAACACTGTTGAAGGTAATATATTTCTTAAATAACACGAGGTGATACGCTAGCATGTTTCAACAAGGGCACTGTTGAAGTGGGTAACCCACAGCACAATATCAGGTGCAGTGAGATTGGATTAAAACGTCCTATATTAGTGACATACATGGTATTTTATCACTTTAAAAAAAATACTATAATATCCTATGTCATTTTTCAAACCAAAGCAACAAGGCTTCAAGTTTCTCAAAAGTATTATTGAATGTTGCAGACACACTCACAACCCAGTGACTGCACAGACATTCTCTGTTTTTTGTTTACGAGCGACCACATCCGTCTGGTGGAAACACACACACACACACACACGAACACACACACACACACACACACACACACACACACACACACACACACACACACACACACACACACACACACACACACACACACACACACACACACACACACACACACACACACACAGGCACCACCGTTCATTAAAACTGTTTACAGCTCCAATTTACCTCAAAAAATAGACGTCTCCTTTTGTTTTTATACAAGCTGGTGTCCAGACACAGCATCCTGTCAGAATATTTCACGTCTCCGCTAAAAAGTACAACAACAACAACAACAAAAAACAGGACTTTCCTGAGGGTCCATTGACATTCATGGGATCTTGCTCTGTCTTTGACTAAAATCAAACTTAAAACCTGTAGCAATCTGTTATAGGCCTACAAAGTAACGATTTAGAATGTTTTAAATGTCTGAAAGTCTTTGGGAAAGTAACGTAACAGTTAAATTGGTAGATAAAGAAATTATTTGGAATGGGTCAAAAAGTTGAAATAGTTGAGTACACCATGTATCCCGAGGAACAGGTTCAACATCCTTTACATCTACTGTCTTTATTTGATTTCTTTACCTCTCTAAATCTAAATCTGCATTCGTCTCTATCTGTATTAGTCTGTATTAGTCTCTATCTGTATTAGTCTGTATTCATCTCTATCTGTATTAGTCTGTATTTGTTTCTATCTGTATCCGTCTGTATTTGTCTCTATCTGTATTCGTCTGTATCCATCTCTATCTGTATTAGTCTGTATTCGTCTCTATCTGTATTCGTCTGTATTTGTCTCTATCTGTATTAGTCTGTATCCATCTCTATCTGTATTAGTCTGTATTTGTCTTTATCTGTATTCGTCTGTATTCGTCTTTATCTTTATTAGTCTCTATCTGTAATAGTCTGTATTCGTCTCTATCTGTATTAATATTGATCTGTATTAGTCTGTATTCATCTCTATCTGTACTCATCTTTATCTGTAATAGTCTGTATTCGTCTCTATCTGTATTCATCTCTATCTGTAATAGTCTGTATTCGTCTCTATCTGTATTCATCTTTATCTGTATTAGTCTCTATCTGTAATAGTCTGTATTCATCTTAATCTGTATTAGTCTCTATCTGTAATAGTCTGTAGTCGTCTCTATCTGTATTCATCTTTATCTGTATTAGTTTCTATCTGTATTAGTCTGTATCCGTCTCCATCTGTAATAGTCTGTATTAGTCTCTAGCTGTATTAGTCTCTATCTGTATTAGTCTGTGTTACTCTCTATATGTATTAGTCTCTATCTGTATTTGTCTATATCTGTATTAGTCTGTGTTACTCTCTATCTGTATTAGTCTGTATTCGTCTCTATCTGTATTAGTATGTGTCTCTATCTGTATTAGTCTGTATTAGTCTCTATCTGTATTATTCTGTATTAGTCTCTATCTGTATTATATTAGTCTGTGTTACTCTCTATCTGTATTAGTCTGTATTAGTCTCTATCTGTATTAGTCTGTATTAGTCCATATCTGTATTAGTATGTATGTCTCTATCTGTATTAGTCCATATCTGTGTTTGTCCATATCTGTATTAGTATGTATGTCTCTATCTGTATTAGTCCATATCTGTGTTAGTATGTGTCTCTATCTGTATTAGTCTGTATTAATCTCTGTCTGTTTATTTCCATCTAATTTCTCTATTTTCATCTGGTTGCATCTTTATATATGTTGGTTTGTAAAAACAGAAATTTACTTGAAATTATGTTGATTCCTTAGTGGTTGAATAATAAACTAACAATATACTGCTTTTACACACCTTCACACCTACACACACCTACACACACACACACACACACACACACACACACACACACACACACACACACACACACACAATCCAGGAGGAAGTAAGACTATATGTATCCTGTATCACTCTTACTCCACCCATCATATTCTAGCTCTATATTACCTCACCTGCCCGGTTAGTTCATTCTTCCTGTTGCTTCAACAGAACCTGTCAAAAACAATGAAACATAAAAATTGAGGTGTTTTTTTTTTGGTGGTGATAGAATAAGTAACAGTAAACTAACCACAGTTTGTTATCTTCAACTATTGACTAATGTCATGTTATGTAACGCTGTATCTACAGTCTATTGGAATTTATTTCCATTGTAACAATGTCGAGCAGCTAGCAGCAGAGAACGCTTGACCTTGATTTAATACAAAGACACAATGGAATGACGAATATTCTGACATTTCATTCTACATAATTTACACAGAATTCTGCAATTTTTTATTTTCTGTCAGAACAATTGTCTCAATAGATATTTGACATATTGCTAATTTCAGCCTCAATGATAAGTCATGAATTTGATTCCTTCTACTATTTAACAATTACAAACGGATTTAATCTGCGCAAGGTTCTATTTATTGTATCCAATGAAATTATGTATTAAGATAAAAATGTCTCAATCCTTTAAACAAATAACTGTTTATTTTCATCTAACTTTTTCTGTGACATATCTCCGAATAAGAGGAAACAGCTTATTGTTCATTTTCCATATCACACAATCTTGTTGTCTGAATTTACTGTAATGTAAAGACATATTCCCTCTCAAATGAGGCCACAAAACGTTATTGTAATACAACAAAACTCCTTTCTTCGTGTGATAAAAATAAGTCAATTGCATGAGTCCATTTTTTAAAATCTATTTTGGAAAATGAAAATGTTATAATATTCAAAACTCAAACAAATTACACATCTACAGTCTAAACAAACTTATAAAAGTATCTTCTGTTCATCACCAATATTGTTAAAAGTTGAAAAAACAAAAAGGTGATAAAACAATGTTGTTCTTTCATTTCAGAACTCTTTTAAATGCTGTTCAGTACAGTCATCTTTTCAGAAAGATTAGTCTATAAGTTAGATATCATTTAGTGATTTTGTTTTGATAAACATTTATTTCCACAGCAATGAGTACTTAACTATAATAAAATCATAATGAATAAATACATTAATCATACATTCTATTTTATTCTATTTGACAAATTCTGTGTGATTGTGTGTGTGTGTGTTTGTGTGTGTGTGTGTGTGTGTGTGTGTGTGTGTGTGTGTGTGTGTGTGTGTGTGTGTGTGTGTGTGTGTGTGTGTGTGTGTGTGTGTGTGTGTGTGTGTCCAAGAGAGAGAACGTGTGTTCTATAGAGTGAAAGTGTGTTCTATAGAGAGAAAGTGTGTTCTATAGAGTGAAAGTGTGTTATATAGAGTGAAAGTGTGTTCTATAGAGGGTGTGTGTTCTATAGAGTGAAGGTGT
The DNA here is from genome assembly GCF_036934945.1 of Oncorhynchus masou masou. Taxonomy (NCBI): domain Eukaryota; kingdom Metazoa; phylum Chordata; class Actinopteri; order Salmoniformes; family Salmonidae; genus Oncorhynchus; species Oncorhynchus masou. Next base: position 66,422,065 of record NC_088226.1, on the reverse strand, counting down.
GTTCTATAGAGAGAAAGTGTGTTCTATAGAGTGAAAGTGTGTTCTATCGAGTGTGTGCGTGTTCTATAGAGAGACAGTGTGTTCTATAGAGTGAAAGTGTGTTCTATAGAGTGAAAGTGTAGAGTGAATGAAAAAAAAGTGTGTTCTATAGAGTGTGTGTTCTATAGAGAGAAAGTGTGTTCTTTAGAGTGAAAGTGTGTTCTATAGATTGTGTGTGTGTTCTATAGAGAGAAAGTGTGTCCTATAGAGTGAAAGTGTGTTCTATAGATTGTGTGTGTGTTCTATAGAGAGAAAGTGTGTCCTATAGAGTGAAAGTGTGTTCTATAGAGTGAAAGTGTGTCCTATAGAGTGAAAGTGTGTCCTATAGAGTGTGTGTTCTATAGATTGTGTGTGTGTTCTATAGAGAGAAAGTGTGTCCTATAGAGTGAAAGTGTGTTCTATAGAGTGAAAGTGTGTCCTATAGAGTGAAAGTGTGTCCTATAGAGTGAAAGTATGTTCTATAGATTGTGTGTGTGTTCTATAGAGAGAAAGTGTGTCCTATAGAGTGAAAGTGTGTTCTATAGATTATGTGTGTGTTCTATAGAGAGAAAGTGTGTCCTATAGAGTGAAAGTGTGTTCTATAGAGTGAAAGTGTGTCCTATAGAGTGAAAGTGTGTCCTATAGAGTGAAAGTGTGTTCTATAGAGTGAAAGTGTGTCCTATAGAGTGAAAGTGTGTCCTATAGAGTGAAAGTGTGTTCTATAGAGTGAAAGTGTGTCCTATAGAGTGAAAGTGTATTCTATAGAGTGTGTGTGTTCTATAGAGTGAAGGTGTGTTCTATAGAGAGAAAGTGTGTTCTATAGAGTGAAAGTGTGTTCTATCGAGTGTGTGTGTGTTCTATAGAGAGACAGTGTGTTCTATAGAGAGAAAGTGTGTCCTATAGAGTGAAAGTGTGTTCTATAGAGTGTGTGTGTTCTATAGAGAGAAAGTGTGTTCTATAGATTGTGTGTGTGTTCTATAGAGAGAAAGTGTGTCCTATAGAGTGAAAGTGTGTTCTATAGAGTGAAAGTGTGTCCTATAGAGTGAAAGTGTGTCCTATAGAGTGAAAGTGTGTCCTATAGAGTGTGTGTGTGTCCTATAGAGAGAAAGTGTGTCCTATAGAGTGAAAGTGTGTTCTATAGAGAGAAAGTGTGTTCTATAGAGTGTGTGTGTGTCCTATAGAGAGAAAGTGTGTCCTATAGAGTGAAAGTGTGTCCTATAGAGTGAAAGTGTGTTCTATAGAGTGTGTGTGTTCTATAGAGAGAAAGTGTGTTCTATAGATTGTGTGTGTGTTCTATAGAGAGAAAGTGTGTCCTATAGAGTGAAAGTGTGTTCTATAGATTGTGTGTGTGTTCTATAGAGAGAAAGTGTGTCCTATAGAGTGAAAGTGTGTTCTATAGAGTGAAAGTGTGTCCTATAGAGTGAAAGTGTGTCCTATAGAGTGAAAGTGTGTTCTATAGAGTGAAAGTGTGTCCTATAGAGTGAAAGTGTGTCCTATAGAGTGAAAGTGTGTTCTATAGAGTGAAAGTGTGTCCTATAGAGTGAAAGTGTATTCTATAGAGTGTGTGTGTTCTATAGAGTGAAGGTGTGTTCTATAGAGAGAAAGTGTGTTCTATAGAGTGAAAGTGTGTTCTATCGAGTGTGTGTGTGTTCTATAGAGAGACAGTGTGTTCTATAGAGAGAAAGTGTGTTCTATAGAGTGAAAGTGTGTCCTATAGAGTGAAAGTGTGTCCTATAGAGTGAAAGTGTGTTCTATAGAGTGAAAGTGTGTCCTATAGAGTGAAAGTGTGTCCTATAGAGTGAAAGTGTGTTCTATAGAGTGAAAGTGTGTCCTATAGAGTGAAAGTGTATTCTATAGAGTGTGTGTGTTCTATAGAGTGAAGGTGTGTTCTATAGAGAGAAAGTGTGTTCTATAGAGTGAAAGTGTGTTCTATCGAGTGTGTGTGTGTTCTATAGAGAGACAGTGTGTTCTATAGAGAGAAAGTGTGTCCTATAGAGTGAAAGTGTGTTCTATAGAGTGTGTGTGTTCTATAGAGAGAAAGTGTGTTCTATAGATTGTGTGTGTGTTCTATAGAGAGAAAGTGTGTCCTATAGAGTGAAAGTGTGTTCTATAGAGTGAAAGTGTGTCCTATAGAGTGAAAGTGTGTCCTATAGAGTGAAAGTGTGTCCTATAGAGTGAAAGTGTGTTCTATAGAGTGAAAGTGTGTCCTATAGAGTGAAAGTGTGTCCTATAGAGTGAAAGTGTGTTCTATAGAGTGAAAGTGTGTCCTATAGAGTGAAAGTGTATTCTATAGAGTGTGTGTGTTCTATAGAGTGAAGGTGTGTTCTATAGAGAGAAAGTGTGTTCTATAGAGTGAAAGTGTGTTCTATCGAGTGTGTGTGTGTTCTATAGAGAGACAGTGTGTTCTATAGAGAGAAAGTGTGTCCTATAGAGTGAAAGTGTGTTCTATAGAGTGTGTGTGTTCTATAGAGAGAAAGTGTGTTCTATAGATTGTGTGTGTGTTCTATAGAGAGAAAGTGTGTCCTATAGAGTGAAAGTGTGTTCTATAGAGTGAAAGTGTGTCCTATAGAGTGAAAGTGTGTCCTATAGAGTGAAAGTGTGTCCTATAGAGTGTGTGTGTGTCCTATAGAGAGAAAGTGTGTCCTATAGAGTGAAAGTGTGTTCTGTAGAGAGAAAGTGTGTTCTATAGAGTGTGTGTGTGTCCTATAGAGAGAAAGTGTGTCCTATAGAGTGAAAGTGTGTTCTATAGAGTGAAAGTGTGTCCTATAGAGTGAAAGTGTGTTCTATAGAGTGAAAGTGTGTTCTATAGAGAGAAAGTGTGTTCTATAGAGTGAAGGTGTGTCCTATAGAGTGAAAGTGTGTTCTATAGAGAGAAAGTGTGTTCTATAGAGTGAAAGTGTGTTCTATAGAGAGAAAGTGTGTTATATAGAGTGAAAGTGTGTTCTATAGAGTGTGTGTGTTCTATAGAGTGAAGGTGTGTTCTATAGAGAGAAAGTGTGTTCTATAGAGTGAAAGTGTGTTCTATCGAGTGTGTGTGTGTGTTCTATAGAGAGACCGTGTGTTCTATAGAGTGAAAGTGTGTTCTATAGAGTGAAAGTGTGTCCTATAGAGTGAAAGTGTGTCCTATAGAGTGAAAGTGTGTTCTATAGAGTGAAAGTGTGTCCTATAGAGTGAAAGTGTGTCCTATAGAGTGAAAGTGTGTTCTATAGAGTGAAAGTGTGTCCTATAGAGTGAAAGTGTATTCTATAGAGTGTGTGTGTTCTATAGAGTGAAGGTGTGTTCTATAGAGAGAAAGTGTGTTCTATAGAGTGAAAGTGTGTTCTATAGAGAGAAAGTGTGTTCTATAGAGTGAAGGTGTGTCCTATAGAGTGAAAGTGTGTTCTATAGAGAGAAAGTGTGTTCTATAGAGTGAAGGTGTGTCCTATAGAGTGAAAGTGTGTTCTATAGAGTGAAAGTGTGTCCTATAGAGTGAAAGTGTGTTCTATAGAGTGAAAGTGTGTTCTATCGAGTGTGTGTGTGTGTTCTATAGAGAGACCGTGTGTTCTATAGAGTGAAAGTGTGTTCTATAGAGTGAAAGTGTGTCCTATAGAGTGAAAGTGTGTCCTATAGAGTGAAAGTGTGTTCTATAGAGTGAAAGTGTGTCCTATAGAGAGACAGTGTGTTCTATAGAGAGAAAGTGTGTCCTATAGAGTGAAAGTGTGTTCTATAGAGTGTGTGTGTTCTATAGAGAGAAAGTGTGTTCTATAGATTGTGTGTGTGTTCTATAGAGAGACAGTGTGTCCTATAGAGTGAAAGTGTGTTCTATAGAGTGTGTGTGTTCTATAGAGAGAAAGTGTGTTCTATAGATTGTGTGTGTGTTCTATAGAGAGAAAGTGTGTCCTATAGAGTGAAAGTGTGTTCTATAGAGTGAAAGTGTGTCCTATAGAGTGAAAGTGTGTCCTATAGAGTGAAAGTGTGTCCTATAGAGTGTGTGTGTGTCCTATAGAGAGAAAGTGTGTCCTATAGAGTGAAAGTGTGTTCTATAGAGAGAAAGTGTGTTCTATAGAGTGTGTGTGTGTCCTATAGAGAGAAAGTGTGTCCTATAGAGTGAAAGTGTGTTCTATAGAGTGAAAGTGTGTCCTATAGAGTGAAAGTGTGTTCTATAGAGTGAAAGTGTGTTCTATAGAGAGAAAGTGTGTTCTATAGAGTGAAGGTGTGTCCTATAGAGTGAAAGTGTGTTCTATAGAGAGAAAGTGTGTTCTATAGAGTGAAAGTGTGTTCTATAGAGAGAAAGTGTGTTATATAGCGTGAAAGTGTGTTCTATAGAGTGTGTGTGTTCTATAGAGTGAAGGTGTGTTCTATAGAGAGAAAGTGTGTTCTATAGATTGAAAGTGTGTTCTATCGAGTGTGTGTGTGTGTTCTATAGAGAGACCGTGTGTTCTATAGAGTGAAAGTGTGTTCTATAGAGTGAAAGAAAAGAAAAAAAAAGTGTGTTCTATAGAGTGTGTGTTCTATAGAGAGAAAGTGTGTTCTTTAGAGTGAAAGTGTGTTCTATAGATTGTGTGTGTGTTCTATAGAGAGAAAGTGTGTCCTATAGAGTGAACGTGTGTTCTATAGATTGTGTGTGTGTTCTATAGATTGTGTGTGTGTTCTATAGAGAGAAAGTGTGTCCTATAGAGTGAAAGTGTGTTCTATAGAGTGAAAGTGTGTCCTATAGAGTGAAAGTGTGTCCTATAGAGTGAAAGTGTGTTCTATAGAGTGAAAGTGTGTCCTATAGAGTGAAAGTGTGTCCTATAGAGTGAAAGTGTGTTCTATAGAGTGAAAGTGTGTCCTATAGAGTGAAAGTGTATTCTATAGAGTGTGTGTGTTCTATAGAGTGAAGGTGTGTTCTATAGAGAGAAAGTGTGTTCTATCGAGTGTGTGTGTGTTCTATAGAGAGACAGTGTGTTCTATAGAGAGAAAGTGTGTCCTATAGAGTGAAAGTGTGTTCTATAGAGTGTGTGTGTTCTATAGAGAGAAAGTGTGTTCTATAGATTGTGTGTGTGTTCTATAGAGAGACAGTGTGTTCTATAGAGTGAAAGTGTGTTCTATAGAGTGAAAGTGTGTTCTATCGAGAGAAAGTGTGTTCTATAGAGTGTGTGTGTGTCCTATAGAATGAAAGTGTGTTCTATAGAGTGAAAGTGTGTTCTATAGAGTGAAAGTGTGTCCTATAGAGTGAAAGTGTGTCCTATAGAGTGAAAGTGTGTCCTATAGAGAGTGTGTGTGTCCTATAGAGAGAAAGTGTGTCCTATAGAGTGAAAGTGTGTTCTATAGAGAGAAAGTGTGTTCTATAGAGTGTGTGTGTGTCCTATAGAGAGAAAGTGTGTCCTATAGAGTGAAAGTGTGTTCTTTAGAGTGAAAGTGTGTCCTATAGAGTGAAAGTGTGTTCTATAGAGTGAAAGTGTGTTCTATAGAGAGAAAGTGTGTTCTATAGAGTGAAGGTGTGTCCTATAGAGTGAAAGTGTGTTCTATAGAGAGAAAGTGTGTTCTATAGAGTGAAGGTGTGTCCTATAGAGTGAAAGTGTGTTCTATAGAGTGAAAGTGTGTCCTATAGAGTGAAAGTGTGTTCTATATAGAGAAAGTGTGTTCTATAGAGTGAAAGTGTGTCCTATAGAGTGAAAGTGTGTTCTATAGAGAGAAAGTGTGTTCTATAGAGTGAAGGTGTGTCCTATAGAGTGAAAGTGTGTTCTATAGAGTGAAAGTGTGTCCTATAGAGTGAAAGTGTGTTCTATAGAGTGAAAGTGTGTTCTATAGAGAGAAAGTGTGTTCTATAGAGTGAAGGTGTGTCCTATAGAGTGAAAGTGTGTTCTATAGAGAGAAAGTGTGTTCTATAGAGTGAAGGTGTGTCCTATAGAGTGAAAGTGTGTTCTATAGAGAGAAAGTGTGTTCTATAGAGTGGGGTCAACGTGTGAACCTGAGAGTCGCCGTCATAAGTATGAAGTTTCAAATCAATTTACACTACATGACCAAAAGTATGTGGACACCTGCTCGTTGTCCAAAATCATGGGCATTAATATGGAGTTGGTCCCCCCCCCCTTTGCTGCTATAACAGCCTCCACTCTTCTGAGAAGACTTTCCACTAGATGTTGGAACATTGCCGCGGGGACTTCAGCCACAAGAGCATTAGTGAGGTTGGGTACTGATGTTGGGCGATTAGGCCTGGCTCTCAGTCCACATCCCAATTCATCCCAAACTTGTTCGATGGGGATCTTGACAGACTATTTCTGTATGGACCTGGCTTTGTGAATGGGGTCATTGTCATTCTGAAACAGGAAAGTGACTTCCCCAAACTGTTGCCACAAAGTTGGAAGCACAGAATTGTCTAAAATGTAATTTTATGCTGTAGCGTTAAGAATTCTGTTCACTGGAACTAAGGCACCTAGCCCGAACCATGAAAAACAGCCCCAGATCATTATTCCTCCTCCACCAAACTTTACAGTTGGTACGATGCATTCAGGCAGGTAGCACTCTCCTGGCATTCGCCAAACCCAGATTAGTTTGAAGCTTCTAAAACCATGACATCATTTTCTGGAATTTTCCAAGCTGTTTAAAGGCACAGTCAACTTAGTGTATGTACACTTCTGACCCACTGAAATTGTGATACAGTGAATTATAAGTGAAATAATCTGTCTGTAAACAATTGTGGAAAAATGACTTGTGTCATGCACAAAGTAGATGTCCTAACCCGGGATGAGTGTTTCAAGTTCCTTGGTGTCAACATCACCAATGGTCTATCATGGTCCAAACACACCAAGACAGTCGTGAAGAGGTCACAACAACACCTTTCCCCCCCAGGAGAAGGAAAAGATTTGGCATGGGTCACAGGATCCTCAAAAGGTTCTACAGCTGCAAGGCAAGCGGTACCAGAGCATCAAGTCTAGATCCAGAGGGCTCCTTAATGGCTTCTAACCCAAAGCCATAATACTGCTGAACAATTAATCAAATCACCATGACTATTTACATCGACCCCCCACACCCTCCTTTACACTGCTGCTATTATCTGTTTAATACCTATGCATTTCCTGAACTGCGTTGTTGGTTAAGGGTTTGTAATTAAGCATTTCACAGAAAGTTCTACACCTGTTTTATTCAGCTCATAACACAGTGCTGTAACCAGCTCTAATTAGATAGAACACTAGCCTCATAACCCATTTTGTTGATCCCTGCCTACAGACAGAAACTAAAACAAGAAGCTCCCTCGCTGAGGTCTGTCCAACGCTGGTCCGACCAATCTGATTCCACACTCCAAGACTGCTTCCATCACGTGGACTGGGATATGTTTCGTATTGCGTCAGACAACAACATTGACGAATACGCTGATTCGGTGTGCGAGTTCATTAGAACGTGCGTTGAAGATGTCGTTCCCATAGCAACGATTAAAACATTCCCAAACCAGAAACCGTGGATTGATGGCAGCATTCGCGTGAAACTGAAAGCGCGAACCACTGCTTTTAATCAGGGCAAGGTGACCGGAAACATGACCAAATACAAACAGTGTAGCTAATCCTTCCGCAAGGCAATCAAACAAGCTAAGCGTCAGTATAGAGACAAAGTAGAATCTCAATTCAACGGCTCGGACACAAGAGGTATGTGGCAGGGTCTACAGTCAATCACAGATTACAAAAAGAAAACCAGCCCCGTCACGGACCAGGATGTCTTGCTCCCAGGCAGACTAATTAACTTTTTTGCCCGCTTTGAGGACAATACAGTGCCACTGACACGGCCTGCAACGAAAACATGCGATGGAACAGTAGTGGAGAGGGTAGTAAGTTTTAAGTTCCTTCACTGCAGCCGAGGTGAGTAAAACATTTAAACGTGTTAACCCTCGCAAGGCTGTGGCCCAGATGGCATCCCCAGCCGCGCCCTCAGAGCGCAGACCAGCTGGCTGGTGTGTTTACGGACATATTCAATCAATCCCTATCCCAGTCTGCTGTTCCCACATGCTTCAAGAGGGCCACCATTGTTCCTGTTCCCACGAAAGCTAAGGTAACTGAGCTAAACGACTACCGCCCCGTAGCACTCACTTCCGTCATCATGAAGTGCTTTGAGAGACTAGTCAAGGACCATATCACCTCCACCCTACCTGACACCCTAGACCCACTCCAATTTTCTTACCGCCCAAATAGGTTCACAGACGATGCAATCTCAACCACACTGCACACTGCCGTAATCCATCTGGACAAGAGGAATACCTATGTGAGAATGCTGTTCATCGACTACAGCTCAGCATTTAACACCATAGTACCCTCCAAGCTCGTCATCAAGCTCGAGACCCTGGGTCTCGACCCCGCCCTGTGCAACTGGGTACTGGACTTCCTGACGGGCCGCCCCCAGGTGGTGAGGGTAGGCAACAACATCTCCACCCCACTGATCCTCAACACTGGGGCCCCACAAGGGTGCGTTCTGAGCCCTCTCCTGTACTCCCTGTTCACCCACGACTGCGTGGCCACACATGCCTCCAACTCAATCATCAAGTTTGCGGACGACACAACACTGGTAGGCTTGAAGGCTTGATTACCAACAACGACGAGACGGCCTACAGGGAGGAGGTGAGGACCCTCGGAGTGTGGTGTCAGGAAAATAACCTCACACTCAACGTCAACAAAACAAAGGAGATGATTGTGGACTTCAGGAAACAGCAGAGGGAACACCCCCCTATCCACATCGATGGAACAGTAGTGGAGAGGGTAGTAAGTTTTAAGTTCCTCTGCATACACATCACAGACAAACTAAATTGGTCCACTCACACAGACAGCATCGTGAAGAAGTCGCAGCACCGCCTCTTCAACCTCAGGAGGCTGGAGAAATTTGGCTTGTCACCAAAAGCACTCACAAACTTCTACAGATGCACAATCGAGAGCATCCTGGCGGGCTGTATCACCACCTGGTAGAGCAACTGCTCCGCCCACAACCGTAAGGCTCTCCAGAGGGTAGTAAGGTCTGCACAACGCATCACCGGGGGCAAACTACCTGCCCTCCAGGACACCTACACCACCCGATGTTACAGGAAGGCCATAAAGATCGGGTGGCAGGTTAGCCTAGTGGTTAGAGCGTTGGACTAGTAACCGAAAGGTTGCAAGTTCAAACCCCCGATCTGACAAGGTACAAATCTGTCGTTCTGCCCCTGAACAGGCAGTTAACCCACTGTTCCTAGGCCGTCATTGAAAATAAGAATTTGTTCTTAACTGACTTGCCTAGTAAAATAAAGGTAAAAAATAAAAATAAAATAAATAAATAAAGGACAACAACCACCCGAGCCACTGCCTGTTCACCCCGCTATCATCCAGAAGGCGAGGTCAGTACAGGTGCATCAAAGCTGGGACCGGATCTCAAGGCCACTAACATTGAGTGGCTGCTGCCAACACACTGACTCAACTCCAGCCACTTTAATAATGGGAATTGATGGGAAATGATGTAAAATATATTACTAGCCACTTTAAACAATGCTACCTAATATAATGTTTACATACCCTACATTATTCATATCATATGTATACGTATATACTGTACTCTATATCATCTACTGCATCTTTATGTAATACATGTATCACTAGCCACTTTAACTATGCCACTTTGTTTACATACTCATCTCATATGTATATACTGTACTCGATACCATCTACTGTATCTTGCCTATGCTGCTCTGTACCATCACTCATTCATATATCTTTATGTACATATTCTTTATCCCCTTACACTTGTGTGTATAAGACAGTAGTTTTGGAATTGTTAGTTAGATTACTTGTTGGTTATTACTGCATTGTCGGAACTTGAAGCACAAGAATTTCGCTACACTCGCATTAACATTTGCTAACCATGTGTATGTGACAAATAAAATTGGATTTGATTTGATTTGATAACACAGTGCTGTAACCAGCTCTAATAAGATAGAACACCAGGCTCATAACACAGTGCTGTAACCAGCTCCAATAAGATAGAACACCAGGCTCATAACACAGTACTGTAACCAGCTCTAATAAGATAGAACACCAGGCTCATAACACAGTACTGTAACCAGCTCTAATAAGATAGAACACCGGGCTCATAACACAGTACTGTAACCAGTTCTAATAAGATAGAACACCAGGCTCATAACACAGTGCTGTAACCAGCTCTAATAAGATAGAACACCAGGCTCATAACACAGTGCTGTAACCAGCTCTAATAAGATAGAACACCAGGCTCATAACACAGTACTGTAACCAGCTCTAATTAGATAGAACACCAGGCTCATAACACAGTGCTGTAACCAGCTCTAATTAGATAGAACACCAGGCTCATAACACAGTACTGTAACCTGCTCTAATTAGATAGAACACCAGGCTCATAACACAGTGCTGTGACCAGCTTGCATAAAATTAACCATAGAGGTGTTCCACTAGCCTCCCAGTCACTGCCCCTGAAAAACATCCCAACAGCATGATGCTGCCACAAGCATGCTTCACCATAGGAATGGTGTTGGCCAGGTGATGAATGGTGCCTAGTTACCTCCTGACATGACGGTTGGCATTCAGGCCAAAGAGTTCAATCTTGGTTTCACCAGACCAGTGAATATTGTTTCACATGGTATGAGAGTCCTTTAGGTGCCTTTTGGCAAACTCCAAGCAGGCTGTCATGTGCTTTTTACTGAGGAGTGGCTTCCGTCTGGCCACTCTACCATAAACGCCTGATTGGTGGAGTGCTTCAGAGATGGTTGTCCTTCTGGAAGGTTTTCCCATCTCCACAGAGGAACTCTGGAGCTCTGTTAGAGTGACCATCGGGTTCTTTGTCACCTCTCTGACCAAGGCCCTTCTCCCCCGATTGCTCAGTTTGGCTGGGCATCCAGCTCTAGGAAGTCTTGGTGGTTCCAAACTTTTTCCATTTAAGAAGGATGGATGCCACTGTGTTCTTGGGGAACTTCAATGCTGCAGAAATGTGTTGGTACCCATCAAGTTGTAGAAACAGCTCAAGGATGATAAATGGGAACAGGATGCACCTGAGCTAAATTCTCAAGTCTCATAGCAAAACGTCTGAATACTAATGTAAATAAGGTATTTCTGTTTTTATTTGTAAAAATTTGCATACAAAAATCAAAAAAACTGTTTTCGTTTTGTAATTATGGGCTATTGTGTGTTGATAGATGAGGGGAAAAAAGATTTAATCAATTTTAGAATAAGGCTGTAACGTAGCAACATTTTGAAAAAGTGAAGGGGTCTGAATACTTTCCAAATGCACTGTATGCATGGATAAGATGCATCTACGTGACATATTTAGTGGAGCAAAGTGTGTCATGGATAAGGTGTAGTGTGAAGTTAAGTGTCCTGTCATGATAACTAGTCACAAAATCTACAGCAGGATATGAGACATGACACTCCCAAGGTGTTCATCTGGGTAGTGTTTATTAGGGAACAGTACGGAAAATGTTTGGAAACTTTATGCAACGGAAAACAAAACAATTGCGTTTGTTATTGGACAAATCCAGGGGTGTTATTCACTAGGAACCAAACGGAACCAAAATTTGTCCAATAGAAACTGTAGTTTTCCTTGCAAAACAATTTCCGTTGCAAAACATTTTGCTACGGTGTATTACTAATGAATACACACCAGGTAGTCCCTGCTGCGTTTCAGTACACTTTCTTCCATTTGGTGCCTAATGACCACAGCCAAGGTTCAGTGTAGGTTGGCCGCATACAGGAAGGGAATGAGTCCTTTCATATCTAATCAATCAGGTGACAGTGTAACAGGGATAGTCTGGGCTGCCCGTGCTGTATTGTAAGAGTAAAAGAAACAACCATTTGAACATAGTTGAATACTGGATAGCAGCCAGCCAACACAGTTGTACTACACAGGGTTGGAACCTACACTGTGGAATCATTTAAAGTACGTTAAGTTCCAAGGTATGGAACAGTAGAAATAAAATGACTTCTGTTTGGGCCTTTCAGGGCGGCAACATTTGAGGGAAAGTGCTTAATATAGTTCGACCCTTTGTAAGTATTTGAAATGTTGGAAGAGGAGGGACAGTAGGGCGTCATAGCATCATTTAGGGAGTCATTCAATTTAGGACGTCACTCAGGACTCCCTCTTACAAGAGAAAAGAGAAAGAGGGGGAAGGTGTAAAATATATAGAGGGAATGACAGACAGAATGAGAAGGAGAAAGAAATGGGGAGAAAAGAACAAAAGACAGAGAAAGAAAGAATGAGAGACTGAAAGAGACTGAAAGAGAGAATGAGAGACTGAAAGAGAGTGAAAGAGAGAATGAGAGACTGAAAGAGACTGAAAGAGAGAATGAGAGACTGAAAGAGAATGAGAGAGATAATGAGACAGTGACAAAGAATGAGAGACAGAAAGAGACTGAAAAAGGGAATGAGAGACTGAAAGAGACTGAAAGAGAGAATGAGACTGAAAGAGAATGAGAGAGAGAATGAGACAGTGACAAAGAATGAGAGACAGAAAGAGACTGAAAGTGAGAATGAGAGACTGAAAGAGAATGAGAGAGAGAATGAGACAGTGACAAAGAATGAGAGAGAGCATGAGAGACTGAAAGAGACTGAAAGAGAGAATGAGAGACTGAGAGAGAGAATGAGAGACTGAAAGAAAGTGAAAGTGAGAATGAGAGACTGAAAGAGAATGAGAGAGAGAATGAGACAGTGACAAAGAATGAGAGACAGAAAGAGACTAAAAGAGAGAATGAGAGACTGAAAGAGAGTGAGTGAGAATGAGAGACTGAAAGAGAATGAGAGAGAGAATGAGACAGTGACAAAGAATGAGAGAGAGCATGAGAGACTGAAAGAGAGTGAAAGAGAGAATGAGACAGTGACAAAGAATGAGAGACAGAAAGAGACTGAAAGAGAGAATGAGAGACTGAAAGAGAGTGAAAGTGAGAATGAGAGACTGAAAGAGAATGAGAGAGATAACGAGACAGTGACAGAGTGAGAGAGAGAACAAGACAGTGATGGAGAAAGAAAATGTGAGAGTGAGAGAAAGAGAGGACAGATTGAGAATGACAGACAAAAAGAGAGGGAGGAAAGGGAGAAAGAAAAGGAGAGAAAACAGGGTGAGAGGTTACAGCAACACAAAGAGAAACAACTTGTAACCAGTTCTAATTGGATAGAACACCAGGCTCATAACACAGTGCTGTAACCAGCTCTAATTAGATAGAACACCAGGCTCATAACACAGTGCTGTAACCAGCTCGAATTAGATAGAACACCAGGCTCATAACACAGTGCTGTAACCAGCTCTAATTAGATAGAACACCAGGCTCATAACACAGTGCTGTAACCAGTTCTAATAAGATAGAACACCAGGCTCATAACACAGTGCTGTAACCAGCTCTAATTAGATAGAACACCAGGCTCATAACACAGTGCTGTAACCAGCTCCAATTAGATAGAACACCAGGCTCATAACACAGTACTGTAACCAGTTCTAATAAGATAGAACACCAGGCTCATAACACAGTACTGTAACCAGCTCTAATTAGATAGAACACCAGGCTCATAACACAGTACTGTAACCAGCTCTAATAAGATAGAACACCAGGCTCATAACACAGTACTGTAACCAGCTCTAATTAGATAGAACACCAGGCTCATAACACAGTACTGTAACCAGCTCTAATAAGATAGAACACCAGGCTCATAACACAGTGCTGTAACCAGCTCTAATAAGATAGAACACCAGGCTCATAACACAGTACTGTAACCAGCTCTAATTAGATAGAACACCAGGCTCATAACACAGTACTGTAACCAGCTCTAATTAGATAGAACACCAGGCTCATAACACAGTACTGTAACCAGCTCTAATAAGATAGAACACCAGGCTCATAACACAGTACTGTAACCAGCTCTAATAAGATAGAACACCAGGCTCATAACACAGTGCTGTAACCAGCTCTAATTAGATAGAACACCAGGCTCATAACACAGTGCTGTAACCAGCTCTAATTAGATAGAACACCAGGCTCATAACACAGTGCTGTAACCAGCTCTAATTAGATAGAACACCAGGGTCATAACACAGTACTGTAACCAGCTCTAATAAGATAGAACACCAGGCTCATAACACAGTGCTGTAACCAGCTCTAATTAGATAGAACACCAGGTTCATAACACAGTGCTGTAGGTTCATTAATGTATCAATATATACACCTGTAGTACAGTGAAAATAATCATACCGTTATCATGAGACGACTGTTATCATGAGACTGGCTGTTATCATGAGACTGGCTATAATCATGAGACTGGCTGTTATCACGAGACTGACTGTTATCACGAGACTGACTGTTATCACGAGACTGACTGTTATCACGAGACTGACTGTTATCACGAGACTGACTGTTATCATGAGACTGGCTGTTATCATAAGACTGACTGTTATCATAAGACTGACTGTTATCATAAGACTGGCTATAATCATGAGACTGGCTATAATCATGAGACTGACTGTTATCATGAGACTGGCTATAATCATGAGACTGGCTATAATCATGAGACTGACTGTTATCATAAGACTGGCTGTTATCATAAGACTGGCTATTATCATGAGACTGGCTATTATCATAAGACTGGCTATAATCATGAGACTGGCTGTTATCATAAGACTGGCTATAATCATGAGACTGACTGTTATCATGAGACTGACTGTTATCATGAGACTGGCTGTTATCATGAGACTGGCTGTTATCATGAGACTGACTATTATCACGAGACTGACTGTTATCATGAGACTGACTGTTATCATGAGACTGACTATAATCACGAGACTGGCTATAATCATGAGACTGACTGCTATCATAAGACTGGCTGTTATCATGAGACTGACTGTTATCATGAGACTGGCTATAATCATGAGACTGACTATTATCACGAGACTGGCTATAATCATGAGACTGACTGTTATCATAAGACTGGCTGTTATCATGAGACTGACTGTTATCACGAGACTGACTGTTATCATGAGACTGACTATTATCACGAGACTGGCTATTATCACGAGACTGACTGTTATCATGAGACTGGCTATAATCATGAGACTGGCTGTTATCATAAGACTGGCTATAATCATGAGACTGACTGTTATCATGAGACTGACTGTTATCATGAGACTGGCTGTTATCATGAGACTGGCTGTTATCATGAGACTGACTATTATCACGAGACTGACTGTTATCATGAGACTGGCTGTTATCATGAGACTGGCTGTTATCATGAGACTGACTATTATCACGAGACTGACTGTTATCATGAGACTGGCTGTTATCATGAGACTGGCTGTTATCATGAGACTGACTATTATCACGAGACTGACTGTTATCATGAGACTGACTATTATCACGAGACTGACTGTTATCATGAGACTGACTGTTATCATGAGACTGGCTGTTATCATGAGACTGGCTGTTATCATGAGACTGGCTGTTATCATGAGACTGACTGTTATCATAAGACTGGCTGTTATCATGAGACTGACTGTTATCATGAGACTGGCTGTTATCATGAGACTGGCTGTTATCATGAGACTGGCTGTTATCATGAGACTGGCTATAATCATGAGACTGGCTATTATCATAAGACTGGCTATAATCATGAGACTGGCTGTTATCATGAGACTGACTGTTATCATGAGACTGGCTGTTATCATGAGACTGGCTGTTATCATGAGACTGGCTGTTATCATGAGACTGGCTGTTATCATGAGACTGGCTGTTATCATGAGACTGACTGTTATCATGAGACTGGCTGTTATCATGAGACTGGCTGTTATCATGAGACTGGCTATAATCATGAGACTGGCTATAATCATGAGACTGGCTATTATCATAAGACTGGCTATTATCATGAGACTGGCTATAATCATGAGACCGACTGTTATCATGAGACTGACTGTTATCATGAGACTGGCTATCAGCTCAGCATAAGACAGACATGAATTGGGCCATGAGCTTCTGATTAGATGCCCATTGTGGCTCTCCAGAGAACAAACACCGTGCAGTGCCATTAGAAAGTACTCAGACCCCTCGACTTTTCCCACATATTGTTACGTTACAGCCTTATTCTAAAATGTATTAAATTATTAAAAAACATCCTCAGTAATCTACACACAATACCCCATAGCAGTAATTTCAGAAGGCGACAGTCCGGTTCATGCCAGGGCGACAGGTGAGGTGAGTAGAATGGGCCCACTGAAGAACTTCAGAGCGAACTGAATCTGGAACAAACAGAGCCTTTCTAGGACCGTTACCTGGGTTAGGCTCGTTCTGCTGAGCCTGGCGAATACAGGACTCGATCTCCCAGGAGACAGTGGGCAACGATGCAGGTGGATGGCATAATGGTCTCTGTGTCGGAACCTGTGTTGTTGGCGGTGAACTGAAGGGAGAGGGCGTCAGGTTTGTTATTCTTAGATCCGGGGCGATAAGTGAGTGTGAAGTTGAATATTCAAAAGAACATGGCCCACCTGGTCTGCCAGAAGTTCAGATGTCTGGATGTAGGATGGTCCGTCCACACGATGAAGGGGAGAACCGAGCCCTCCGACCAGTGATGCCACGCTTCAAGAGCCAGCTTCACAGCCAGAAGTTCCCGGTTACCTATGACAACATTTATTTCTGCAGGTGAGAGCTTGTTGGACAAGAAAGCACATGGGTGGAGCTTCACATTAGAGGGGGAACGTTGAGACAGAACAGCACCTACCCCGGTGTCAAAGGCGTTCACATCGACGATGAACTGGAGTTCTGGGTCTGGTTGGGTGAGGATCAGAGCGGAAGTGAAGCGACGCTTCAGTCCCCGGAGCGCTGCCACTGCCTCAGGGGACCAGTGGAACGGAGGTGGAGGGGCTGCCAAATGGCTGTAGTCGCAGATGAAACGTCTGTAAAAATTGGCAAA